>NW_012147853.1:1947934-1951672 GCF_000956105.1 Propithecus coquereli
GATTATATAGTTGAAGACAACTATCAGTTTCTGCCCGTAAGGTGAGCCCTAGGTGCAATAGAATTAGAGAGACTAACCCAAGCTTGGAGGGTCAAACTTGGTTTTCTGGAAGAGTTCATGTCAAATCAAGAGAACCACAAAGTAAAGTTCTGGAAGCCAGAGAATTTGATATCTAAACAATGAAAAGAAAAGGAAAAAAAAAAAAACTACTTGGAAGCAATTCAGTACAACTAGAGAAAAAAAGCAAAAAGAAGGAAAAATTAATAAAAGTTTCCCTTTGATACCTAATACATTACAAGTAAACAACGAATTTGGAAAATTACCCAGAAAAACCTGTGTGTCAAGCTTGTAAGAAGACCTCAACATAAGTTTGTTCCTGCCTCTCACCAAAATGCAATAAAGATAGAGATAAAAAGCTAAGTTCTTTTTTTCAGGGGTGAAGACTGCCTATAAGGGAAGAGGGGAGGTGGCCTTGAGGTGTATGGTAATGGATAGGAAAGAGCATGAAATAATAATAATAATGATAATCACAGGGTATATGCAGCTTACTATGTGCCTGGCACTGTTCTGAGAACATTAAGAGAATTATTCAATCTGCATGAAAAACCCTGTGAAATACATACTATTATCACTCTCAGTTTCCAGATGGAAAAACAGGGACAGAAAGTTTAAATAATTCCCCTGTGGTTGCACAGCTGATCCAGAATTTGAAAGCTTAAATTTAAGTACTCCTGTGTTTGCATCTGGACTCTACTCATCAGCTATGTGATCCTGAGTAAGTAGCTAACCTCTCTGAGCCTAACTTCTTTCATATGAAAAATGGGGATGAAAACAGGGCAATTATGATGATAAAATAAAAACAAATCAAGGGCATTGAATATCACCAATAAAATGTTCTCTTCCTTTTTCTACAACCCTTATGGCTTTCATTCATTTATTTAATATTCATATATTGACTGTCTAAGAAAATACTTAGCCAATGACCTGGCAAACACCTCAGAGTGTTAACAGTCATTACCACAAAGATGATATATGTGAGTGGGCTGGTGTGAGGTCAGAGATACTAATATTTCTGTTGACCAATGCCAAGCCTTTCAATTGGGCCTAATCCCTTTGGGGAAATGCAGGAAATAAAGGGAAATTCACAAAAAGCTACTACATAATAAGAATGAGCTCTACCATCTTCCAGACCATAGATCATCAGGCAGAATAAATGAGGCAGTGTGCAGGTACCAAGCATCTGGCTTATCCTAGTTTATTTAGGCCACATGGCCAAGTCACATAGTAGCTACCCTAGACATAAAACAGGATCAAGGTACCTTAAAGGTTTTTCCATTATTCAGGTTCAGTAAACTGGTTTTCATTATAACCTTAAAATCATCTCTGTTTAACTTCACTTTTTTTTCTTTTTCTCAAACCCCTGAAGTACTTCTCTCTAGGTACTCCAACCACTTGGGATTAGTCTGACTATGCACTTAGTTACTGTTTATTTTCATTTCCATTAGTATGTTTCATTTCATCATCAAAAATGTGGGGTAGGGATCTGTAACTTTGATAAACCAGATCATCTTACAATTTAATAGTTTGTAGTCTGCTCTTATCTTGATGACCAGAGCAATTTCACTACACAACATTTTTGTGTGTAATAAATTATTTTTTATACATTTCATGTCACTACTATTCATAAGGCTACCAAATAAAATGTAATATATATGACATATTAATATTTCTCTACCTACTATTATTATACATATCTTAAGAGATTCTATTTTTGATTCTGTATTTTTTTACTTTCTATTTCTTTCTGTTGTTATTAATAATAGAGAAGAAAAGCTCAAAAGATAATTCTCTTATGTACCCAGGTTTGAAAACCATAGATTTATATAAAAAGCTTGACACAAATGAGGGAAGTTGGGCAAGAAGAGTTTGTAAGCTGGGAGAGAGAAGGTAGTTTCCAAATTGTGCACTGTTTGGAGGACTTCACATCAAACATCAAGACATTCTCTCACTGTTTTCTGACTGTTACAAATGAAGCCTTCTAAGGATTCCTTAATTTTATGTTGCCTTGGCATCTATTCTGAATAAAAGTTCAACTTTCTCACACCAGAAGCAGCTCTCGGTCACCCTTGACACAATTTCTAGCTCTATATCACATCCAAATGTTTCAAGCCAGTGGTCAGAGATGAGAATTTAGAGTCATTTCTCCCTCCTAGCATTCTGGGCTCATTACTTTCTCACCACTTCCTTGTCAAATATCTGGAAACTACAAAGTACCATCGTAATACTATTTGTTAGGTTTTTTCTTTTTAAATTCTATAATCAGATACTTTATTTAATTTTGGGGGAGTGAGTATGCTTTCCTTTAGCAAATTGAATGATAAATTGATTTTCTAAAATGTTAAGCTTAATTTATCCCTTAATTTTTTTTTTAATTATTGAAAATATCAACTCTGCCATCCAGGAATATTTTCCTAGTGAACAGTAAGGTCTTACAACCCTTATGCATTATTTTTCCATTTTGACAAAACTAATATAGCTTCGTAGGCACCACAATTTGGATTATATCTATTTATTTTTAGGCTAATTAATTTGCAAATCTAGAATTTCATCCAGAGACACAAGGAAGGCTTCATGGTATTCATTTGAAATAATGCAATACTCCGATACTTTCATTGATCAGTTCAACTGGCTTTGCAATTATTCCCTCTGATTTTTCCACGGAATGTGTGGCTTGGTGGTCTTTGTAATTGCTGTAGAGAGCTTTCTGTTCCCACTGTACAGGACAGAGGGATAATAACTTACTTTCCTGCAGGTGTAATTACTGTGGTCTAGCCCCATTGGCCCTCTTCCTATTGCTTTGACATCAACCTCATGCCTGCTGTGACATCTTTGACCTTGTTGTTTTCTCTGTGTGGAAAATTTTACCTAGAAATTTCCTGTAGCTGAGTCTTTTGTATTATTCGTGTCTTAGAACAATTATTTTACTAACTCTGAGTAGCTCTCTCAAGTCTAAAACAGCATTCCCATCCTCTCTCAACACACATACTTACATTTACAACTCTCTCCATCACCACCACAGAACTCTATTTTCTTTTCTTTATTATTCTATGCAATTATTCTGTTTGGTTGTTTATTTATTTGCCTAATAGTCTTCCCTAATGTAAGATTCATGAGAGCAAAGACAGATGTCTTGTTTTTTGCTGTGTCTCCAGCTTGTAGGAGAGGACAAGAAATAAGACAGGGAAAATAGAAGGAGGAGTGAAGGAGGGAGACAGGGAAGTAAGAAAGTAGATGAAGGACAGATAACAGTCCATGTTTTAGGACAGTCACTTTGAAATTTCTTAGAGGAGCCACTTGGCCTCTCAAGTCCTGTTTATTACTCTATTGACTCTTGTAATATAAAAATTCACCTAAGATTTCATATTCAAGGGCACTTTGCTTAAGAAAGACTACCATGCTTTGCAAAGTCAGAATCAACACAACACTGATACTATTTTCTTTTGTCTAGAGATCACATTATGCTCATAATTTTATGTTTTGTTTTTCCTTACTCCATTAAAAAATGTCTTGAGTTTGCTGGCCATTATTCTGTCTTCTTTTGAAAAGTTTCTGTTCATTTCGCTTGCCCATTTGTTGACGGGGTTGTTTGATTTTTTCTTGTTGATTTTTTTGAGTTCTAGATAGATTCTGGTTATCAGCCCTTTATCAGATGTGTAGAGAGCAAATATTTTTTCCCAT
>NW_012147853.1:1953252-1963888 GCF_000956105.1 Propithecus coquereli
GCACTACCTGAAGGATGGACATATTTGAAACACGGACTTCGGTGGGGGGGGGAACCAAGGGCAACACACGTAACCTAAACATATGTACACCCATAATATGCTGAAAAAAAAAAAAAAATGTCTTGAGTTTATCCCAGACCCAGTGTTTTGAGATCTCTTTTTAAAATTCCTTTCTCTTATTTAAACTCTGTTTTCTTTTCCTATGATGAATTACCCTACATGAAATAAAATCCAATTCAATGAACTGCATTCAAATATTCTTCCTACAATTTAGAATGAAATGATAAATTTCCTAAATAAATGTTAATACATTGAGTCATGTCTTGACAAAGTTTTCTTTACATGAACCTTATACATATTTTTAATTATTTGAGCCAAAAATCTTTATAACATTTCCATGTTTCAGTATTTCCATGGTCAATATTTTTAAATGTATTGTCCTATTCCTTGTGAGTCCTTCTTAGAATTGATAATAATAGCATGGATTTAATTCAGTGTCAGTGATATCTGTAATAGGAAAAAAAGTAAATGACATATATGCCAGTAGTGCAAATTACGGTGCAAGTTTTAAAAAAATTATGATGTACCATTTAAATAAAATTTCTAGCAATAATTAAATATGATAACTGAAAGGAACATATAAAATATAAGTAACTACATTAAAGTGAAAATGTAAGAAAAAATTATGTCCTCATTATAATAAAAATTACATAGAATTAAATGTGAATGTAATGGGCAAGAACTAGAACAAATTTTTAGAAAGGAAAGGGATTATGTACTCGAGTAAATAAAAGGGGATATTTTTGCTGTTTTCATTTCAGTTTTCCTATAACTTATAGTTAATAATGTAGTAGGAGGAGGAGGAAGAAGAGGAGGATAAAATTGTATTACCAGAAAGGGGACTAAATGTACACTAACATATAACAATATGTTTTTCTTTTCATTCATTAAATCAATGACCATCCACTGTCACAGCGGTTGGAGAGGCAATTCCTGAGGTGTAAACACAATTCTTGACCTTCGGGAACCTATAATCTTATGGAGAGGTTAAAAACATGTATACACCTCCCTCCACTACCAGATGCATACACAGATTTCTGAAAATCAGAAATATTTTGGAAAGAAATGGTGGGTAACACAAGACTTCTGAATGAAGGAAGAAAGAAATACTCCACGGAGGAGGAGCCTTCAAACTGATCTTTAGCAATGAAAATAATCTCACCATGTAATGTTGGGAAGTTTCCAATTAAACGAGTGCAATTTTATCCTGATTTCAACAGCTTTTCTTATTAATTATTTTCCATAGAGGTGGATTAGATTTAATAAACTGTTTTTATCTACCAGTAGGGCATATTTGCAGTCTAGCTGTGAAATTCTTCTCTGGCAAAAATATATGGAAATTTGGCTGCTCTGAAAGTTGTACCAGATTTTCTTAAAGTATATTCTGCGAGATGTGGTTCCCTGTGATACCCACTAAAAAAATTTGGGAAATACTACATATGCACGTGCCTCTCTTGCCAGAGATTCGCTTCATTATAAATTAAAGGTAATGAGATCTGCACAATAAAATAAGTAATGCTGAAGTTAAATCAGTATATCCAATCTTATTTCACTCCAGAATCTTTTAGTTTAATAGTATCCGAAGACTCGTGTTTGAGCGGTAATACGAGGACTGCCTGAAAAGTATCCAGCCATTGTTAGTATACTATAACGAGAACGGTTTGCCCAATGTAGATGTAACCTGGCAGCCAAGGCGAGTGGACTGGAATGCGCATGCGTGAACACCGATGCCTGCACTAGGAAGCGGGGCGCTAGACAGCTGTCAAGTGAGCATGCTACTGTGTGGTCCTCGCATTCAAAATGACTGAGCTAGAGTAGAGTGTAGCAAGTCTGCATCAGATTTTGTGTTAAGCTTGAACATTCCTCTGTGGAAACTTCCAATGATTCAGAAGGCTTTGGGGGACGATGCAATGAGTGCAGCGCAAATAAAAGTATGGCACAAATGCTTCAAAGGTGGTGGGAAATTTGTTGAAAATGATCCACATTTTGGAGGGCCTGCAACAAGCAGAACACCTGAGAATGCTGAAGGTGCATGGGTTCAGTAAAGCGACGTTGGGAGAACTGTGTGAGGTCCCAAGGAGCCTACACTGAAGGGGAATGAGGAGTCATTATCCTATGTACAATGTTTCTTGTATCTTGTATCTTCTTCAATACATGTCTCTGTTTTTCATATTACATCACTGGATACCTTCTGGACAGCCCTCCTATGGTATAGTGGTTAAAATAAAGGGCACAGGGTACAGACTACTTGGACTGTGATTCCAGCTTGCCCTCTGTTGTGAGCTTAGGGAAATTTTTTCCTCAAAATGAGATGGTAATAGGAAGGTACATGGACTTTTTTTGTGAGTAAGGAATAAACAACATTGCATATATATAATACATGCACACACGTACGTATATACACACACATGAACACACAACTTTGATCAATGCCTAACATATGGTAAGTGATGCAAAAGTGTTATCATTATTGGAGTAACCTTTACTGGATCCATAATGAGAAGTTTCTGAGATAACAGCAAATATAAAGTGGAATTGCATTCACTAGTACGAAAATTCAAGCAGCTGTTTTATTGGTGACTGGCACCAGGACGGAAACTTGGTCTTTCTCCTGCATGCATTGGTTCCCAGCAGAGAATCTCAGAAAGGAGAGTGGGATGAGGAGACATATGATATGATGTTTGAGATGCTAGTAGTATGTCATGCAATATGTCCACCGACCTGCAGGCTTCATTATGTAGGTTTCTGGTCTGGCACAAAAACAGGACTTATGGGTGAATTTCTACCATTTTTTCTTTTGGACACATCCCTTGAAGTTGTGACTTTAGAGTCTGGACTTTTCCCTTTTTTGTTCTTCCTCCTAAATATTGTGTAAAATCTTAATGCAGCATTTCTATTCATGAAACTCCCATTTTAAGTACTTCACCTACATGTTGGTATTCTCCAGATTAGGATTCAACATGATAGGGTATGTCCCTGATTTTTATTATTTATTTTGCCCTGAGTCACTTGCTCCCATCTGCAAGAATAATTCACCAGGTAGTAGACTCCCCCATAGCAGAAGCATAATTCAAAACATGAGAATATTGGAAAAAATGTCCAGGGATATCTAATACAGTTCATAATGTAATCCTCGAGAATCTCTGTAGTACAAATGAGTCTAGCAACTTCTGTATAATCATTAAATGTGAGTTTATAGTTAAAGTTTTATATCATAGAGCCTCTGGGACAATTTTTATAGTATGTGGCATCTTGCTTTTTCATCTGTGTCAGTTAATGTGACCTGCTGCAGTTGAATTTTTGCCTTATTATTAGATATCACTAAAGGTCAGATTGGGATATAGCTTGCTAAAAATTCATAGATTTGATCTAGATATTATTCCCACTTTTACGTCGACTGAATTTGGTAGTATTTTACAAGATTTTCATTATCTATAAAATAGGGATAATGATACCATGCCTTATGTCCACAGAGTTACAATGAAGATAACATGGGGTATAAGAATGCAAAAGTAATTTGAATATATTCTACCTATGCAAAATGGAATTTCCTTTAGGCTAATTATTATCAGTATTTTTGTTAACAACAGTGTCATTTAAGTTTTTAAGTTTGTTGTTTGATTAACATCTCTGTTGACACAAACCAAGTGAACTGAAAAGGCCCAAGAGATCAGAAGTGGCCCCTCTTCCAAATTCTCTTTCAATGGTCACTATATTGATAATGGAAGGCATGCACCAAAAAAAAAATTGATAAAATAGTTTTTGTTTTATCTATGACTATAGAACAAATAGTCAAGACATCTACGGTGTTTATTTTGACTACCTTTCTCAAACATTATCACCAAATCACTTGTATGATGCATACAGTAATCATTACACTGGCCACACTTGTAGACATAGCTTGTACTTGATTTACGCTCTCTGTTTATTTCCAAAATTCCAGTTCTGACAGAACTTCTTCCCTTGGGTTAGTTCTTCTAATATAGCAGATAATTGCAAAAACAACGCTTGGAAGAACAAACAGTATTTCTGTGATTTTTCAGCTGGGTAACTCCTGACAGTCCTTCAGAAGCATGAAGAAAGTCAACTTTTGGAGATTTGAGGTATAAACTGACGCATATCATCGCCATAAGAGATAAGATACTTTACACTGCTGAAATGGAATCAAGTCACTGGCAATATCAGCAAGAAGCACTCTGTCACTTTTTTGTTGTAATTTCCTGACAACCTCTAAGGACATTTAGTATATGTCGTATTTTAAGACTGCAAATAATTTTTTAACCTTTAATAAAAAAAGTTGAATAATGTTTCCTCTATTCATGCCTTATTCCATCCAAAAGACAAAGTCATTGCTTAAAACTTTGGAAATCAAATTTTTCATTCTGAAATAGCATTGAAATTTATAGCATAATAAGATTATTCCCTGTAGAATTTTTCTCATTGTAATACTGACAAGGCGACATTACTGGTGACACAGTGGAAATAAGTAATTCACTAGCAAGTTACAATACCTTTTTCCTAATTTAGCATCTGAGCTTCTATCAAAAAGAGACAGTGCATACTGTTATGCAAAAGTCACCCTTAGTACAAGTGTTAAATTTCATGAAATAAAGTATTAAGTATTAGATTTAAATATAGAGACAGTTAAAATTGACAAATCACTGGAAATGTAGCCAATATGAGATAATTTATCTTTGTTAATGCAATAGCCACTAGTTTATGCTAATTATAGTCTATCTTTTTACAATGGAGAAAAGCATAATGGTAAGATCGTATCCAACTACAGCACCAAAAATGAATTTTAAAGTACACCTGGCTTACCAAATAATCTATATCACGTGTATATATGATGTTTATAACCAGATAAAGAAAATAAGTATAAAGGCTATGTCATGTCTCTTTGCAAACAAGCTTCATTATTTGTACACAGTGAGGATTTTCTTTATTCATAGTTCAGTGAAAAGCTTGTATCTCAATAAATATGTATTCCTCTATGTCAAAAATCCAACAAATTAATGTACAATTTTCAAAAGAAACATTTGTCTTTCCCAACGATGATTCTTTAAAGAACTGACTCATATTAATAACTTGCTTCTGGTTGTCATTAAATGTAATATGGGCGATCGATCAGTCAAGGTTCATTTACAGAGAAAAGAATGCATTCTGCTTAGCATAAGCAGAAAGGGATTAATTTAAGAATTCTAAATGGATTAAAGAATTATTGGGAGGACCAAAGTACTAATAGGCTCTCTGCTAAGCTTCCCAGATGGATTAACAAAGCCATACCGCAGGACTCGCCCCCAAAGGAACTGCTACCATGTCAAATTAAGATGCCTCCACTACAGCTGCTGGTGCAAACTCAGCTTTAAGCAGAAAATTACTGCCAGCCAAATTGGAATCCCTCTCTAAGGAAAGAGGCACATACTACGAAGGATGCTTTGTTTGGAAAATTTCTGTCTAAGAAAAAATAGCTCTGCACAATCAAAATTAGATGGATATTTGGTTTTGCCATTTTGAAATAAAACTCTATTCTGACAACTAGAAAAATCAGCAAGAAACACATTACAATATTTTTTTGTTGTTGTAATTTTGTGTGACAAATCTAAAGGATATTCATTTTATGTCATAATCCAAAATACAACAATTTCTTAATATTTAATCACAGATGCCACAGAGTGTTCTCTCAACTCAATGCCTTATTCCATTAAATAGAAAAAGCAAAAGCAAAAACATCCCCAAAATCTTGCTTGAAGGTTTATTTTATTTGGAAATCAAATTACTCATTCTAATGTAATATCCAAATTAATAGCATATTAACAGTGTTCTAGATATTAACAACTTTCTTCCTTAATATGAGCCTTGAGTTACAAGTCACATTCATGTCTGGGTGTGGTTAGATTTCTTGTGGTTCCACGGAATTGGTCCAATCTTTCTTCCAAAATTAGATTTCCTGGCATTTGAAATTATTATTGCTTATGTTTTCTGTATTTCTCTTCACAAGTCTACCTGTTCTTACTTCTTTCATCTACATAATGTGATTTTCAAATTTTCTTCCATTCTGATCACCACCTTCTGGGCTTGCTCTAGTTTTTAATAGTTGTCTTAAAAAGAAGCCATTTTGTGTGGAATGTCATATTCCAGAAATAATTAGAAAACATAACAAAAATACAATGGGGACATTAGATTTCTTTATTCTAACTCTCTCTATCCTTATTAACAAAATGCCCAAAATATCATCCTGACACTACTTTTATAGTCTCATAATTGTCTTTTATGTCTGTCCTTTTATACAGTACTACTTTTTTTTTTTTGACTAAAACAAACAAACTTACAAAGTTGTCTTGTATGTTTTCACCACTTCTGTCCTATCTTTGTTTAGCTACTCTTCCTGACCTGAATCCAAAATTTTAGAGTTCCTCAAATCTTTTCCTATTTCCTCTTTGCTATTCATTCGGGTCTCTCTCTCTCAAAGCAATCTCATGATCACTTCCATTATTTGTTTATAATATAGTCCATATTTCTCTAATTTTTAAAGCTATATTTCAAGCCATACCTTATTTCTGGGCTTCATATTTATGAGGATAGCTAAACATAACCTGGACAAATGTGAAATTATCACACACCTGAATGCTTGCTCTTTCTCTAGTTTGTTCCCTTTTCAGTCAGTAGCTCCACCAGGAACATTCTTCAGCTAGAAACCCAGAAATTATTCTTAATTCCTTCCACCAACTCATTTGCTCATATCAAAATTATCACTAAATTCTGTCAATTCCAATTCCTGAATAGTTGTGCAATCTATAGACTTTTTTTTTATTCACACTGCAACTGTCTTCATATCTTTCCTTGACAACTGTGGTATTCTCCCAGCAGTTCTCTACACATCTTCTGTTATCTGATTCCAACCCTTTTTAATGGCACTGCCACAGATATTTTATTTTTTAATCAAATCTTTCCTTAGCTTCTGATTGTTTCCAGAAAAGAGAAAAAAATCCTATCTTTGATCAATCAGTTGTCATAATGGCTCATGTACCAAGCTTGATATACAAGGGTCTTTAAAAAGTTCATGGAAAATGAAAATTATGAAAAACACTATGCATATAGATTTCAAAATTTTTTGACACCAAAATAAACGTGTACTACCATGTTATAACATGTCTGAATAAGATCTAGTTTGAGGCACTAAGATACATAAGACATTAGTTTGAAAAAAGCCCCATCATAGCTTTCACAGGAAAAACACAAGGCAATCACAGGAACAACAAATAAATAAATGAGACTTGATTAAATTAAAAAGCTTCTGCACAGACAAAGAAACAATCAACAGAGCAAATACACAAGCCACAGAATGGGAGAAAATATTTGCATGCTATACATCCGCTAAAGGGCTAATAACCAGAATCTCCAAAGAACTCAAGCAAATTAGCAAGAAAAAAAATCAAACAACCCCATTAAAAAGTGGACAAGGCCAGGCGCGGTGGCTCACGCCTGTAATCCTAACTCTCTGGGAGGCCAAGGCGGGCGGATTGTTTGAGCTCAGGAGTTCGAAACCAGCCTGAGCAAGAGCGAGACCCCGTCTCTATTAAAAATATAAAGAAATTAATTGGACAACTAAAAATATATAGAGAAATTAGCCGGGCACGGTAGCGCATGCCTGTAGTCCCAGCTACCTAGGAGGGTGAGGCAGAAGGATCGCTTGAGCCCAGGAGTTTGAGGTTGCTGTGAGCTAGGCTGACGCCACGGCACTCACTCTAGCCCGGGCAAAAGAGTGAGACTCTGTCTCAAAAAAAAAAAAAAAAGTGGACAAAAACATGAACAGAAGCTTTTCAAAATAAAATAGACAAATGGCTAATAAACATATGAAAAAATGCTCAATGTCACTAATCATCAGGGAAATGCAAATTAAACCACAATGAGATAGCACCTAATCCCAGTGAGAATGGTTTTTATTAAAAAGTCTGAAAACAACAGATGCTGGCATGGATGAGAAGAGATAGGAACACTTACACACTGTTGGTGGGACTGCAAACTAGTGCAACCTCTATGGAAAATACTATGGAGATTCCTCAAAGTATTAAAAGTAGACCTACCATTTGATCCAGCAATCCCACTACTGGATATTTACCCAATGGAAAAAAGTCATTTTATCAAAAAGACACCTGTACTAGAATGTTTATTGTAGCACAAGGCACAATCACAAAGATGTGGAATCAACCCGAGTGTCCATCAATTCATGAGTGGATTAATAAAATGTGGTATATGTATACCATGGAGTACTACTCAGCCACAAAAAATGAATTAATACCTTTCACAACAATCTGGATGAAACTGGAGACCATTCTTCTAAGTGAAATATCTAAATAAGTGAAAAACACACACCACATGTACTCACTATTAAGTTGGAACTAACCAATCAGCACTCATGTGCACAGATGGAAGTAAAAGTCAACAGAAATCTTACAGGTGAGAGGGGGACAGAGGGGATGGGTAAATTCATACATAATGGGTACAATGTGTACTACCTGGATGTTGGGCACATTTATAAATTTGACTCAAGCAGTAAAAAAGTAGTCCATGTAACCAAAACATTTGTACCCCCATAACATTCTGAAATAAAAAAAAAAAAGAGTATGGGAAGAGAGTCCTAAATTGAACATATTTTCTAAATTTCTTATCACAACGTACAATGTTGAAACATTATATAAGAAGGTAGATAGACATGTTAGGTGAATAATAGCAGAGTTCCACAATTTGGAACTGAGAAGGATCTCACATCATTTCGAGCACATCCATGAAATCTTCACTGAAAAAGTGTAAATAAATCTTATACTAAAATGATATGTGATAACACAAAAGATCAAGAGTTCTCTTATCTTGTTTTAGAATAAAATCACAAAATAAGGGAATACATTATTGGTGACTATTGCAAACTGCTGAGATTATACGCAAGATAAAAAATATATGACACAATAATAGAACTAACTGGAACTGAGGGGAGGGAGTGCAGTGTGCATCAAAACATAAAGAACAACAAATCAAATAAGTGGTCAAAATTATAGAATGTGTGTATATATGTATATCTTTATATATATAAATTTATATAACTATATAAATATTTAAAAGTAAAAGCGAGAAAAATGTTTACAAATAACATTCTAAGAAAAAGTTATTATTAAGCCAGAAACTTGTGAACATATACATTTTATTATTTTGCACTCAATCTTTAAAATAGGCAGGTAAAAAACTAGCTTTTAGAAACAGCTACACTCTTAGGATTTAGAAACTTAAGTTTGAAATATTTCTACATAGCAAAGCAATATATATAATGCGATTGCATTGTTGTTTCCTTTTATGAGTGTCCATTTTTAAACAGAATGTGAATTCATTTCCAGCATATGTGTGCTTGTGTTTTCTCAATTTCCATATCTTTCACTGAAGTTTGATAGACTTGCTAGTTGATATAAGTGTGGCTGAAATTCCTCTGAACAAGCCATTTGAAGGTAATTCCCATGATAAGTTAGAACTGACAATCTGAAATGAACTTTTCCAGGGAATAAATTTTAAGACTCAGTTTTGGAATCTTTTGGCTACAAAATGAGACTATTGAGCAAGCTAACATTAATGTTATTATAGGCATAACTTGGAGATATTCCAGGTTTGGTTGCATAGTACCACAGTAAAGAGAATATTGCCGTAAAGCTAGTCACACAAGTTTTTAGTTTCCCAATGCATATGAAGTTATGTTTTCTCTATTCTGTAGTCTATTATGTGTACAATATCATTATGACTAAAAAAAGTACGTACCTTAATTAAAATATACTTTATTGCTATAAATTGCGAACGATCACAATGATCAGAAGCAAGTCATAATCTTTTTGCTGGTGGAGGGTCGTGCCTTGATGTTGATGGCGGCTGACTGATCAGGATGGTGGTTGCTGAAGGTTGGCATGGTTGTGGCAATCTCTTAAAAAAGACAACGATGAGTTTGCTGCATATAGTAACTCTTCCTTTCACAAAAGATTTCTCTGTAGTGTGCAATGCTATTTAACAGCATTTTATCCACAGTAGAACTTCTTTCAAAATTGCAAGCAATCCTCTCAAACCATGCCGCTGCTTTATCAACTAAGTTTATGTAATATGCTATATTCTTTGTTGTCATTTAAACAATATTCGCGGCATCTTTACCAGGTGTAGAATTCATCTCAAGAAATATTTTTTCTTCGCTCATCCATAAGAAACAACTCATTATCTGTCCAAATGTTATCATGAGACTTGCAGACATTCAGTAACATCATTGGGCTCCACTTCTAATTCTAGTTTTCTTGCTATTTCCACCATATCTGCAGTTACTTCTTCCACTAAAGTCATGAACCCCTCAAAGTCATCCATGAGGAATGGAATCAATTTATTCCAAACTTCTGTTAATATTGATATTTTGATATCCTCTCATGAATCATGAATATTCTTAATGGCATCTAGAATGGTGAATTCTTTGCAGAAGATTTTCAATTTACTTTGCCCAGATCCATAAGAAGAATCACTATCTATGGCAGCTATAGCCTTACAAAATATATTTCTT
>NW_012147853.1:1970973-1972350 GCF_000956105.1 Propithecus coquereli
TTTAACAGAACAGGACCATTTCAGTGAGATTATTCCAAAGAGAAAAACATTATTGTAAAAGTTATATGCAAAGATGCGTTAATTGGGGATATATTTTTAGTAGGGGGAAAACTGGAAAAAAGGAAATGCCAATCACAATGTGAATGATAAATACATTTCCTACTGCAAAATGTTGAACAGCTATTCAAAAAGAGCAAGGGACTTCCAGTTCCGGCAAAATGATGAACAAAGCTAGCACCAAGCACTCTCACGGTAATACTAGAAATACTAGAAAATGTATAATTCCTTCTCTACTTTTTAAAAATATTTATGGCTTAATGTACAAGAAAGAAACAAATGCCCAGGTGTCAGATACAAAATAAAAGCTCAAAGCAAAAGCAGTAAACAGGTGAGCTGATATTACAGCAGCCTTGGAGATTAAGTTGAACCTTGTAACATCTGAAGGTTTAGTTTAGGTTTTAACACCATACGAGGATAGGAGAAAAGGCTCTGCAACTACAAGTCCAAGGAAAGGAAGACAAAATCACTCTATCTATTGACTCAGGGAGATGACGAGAAAGTGGTATATTTATACATGGATGCCAACGCAACAATTTCTGTGGGGAGAAAATTCAACGATATCCTATGTGAAAATTTCATGGGGTAGAAAACTAATTTATGCTTAAAATGAATTTATAATTAACATTATTAAATACCCGGGGAAACAAACCACCATAAATGAGAGAAAGAAGATGCAAAGAACAGAAGAATTGGCACACCCAAGAACTTAGTTAACGACAAAAGCAACATGAATAAAACTATAAAATAAAGATATTTAAACAACAAAAGATGGCATTTTTTAAACTGTTAAAAGGAAAACAAAACATTATGAAGAATAAAAAGCAATGATGTTTTAAAAAACAGATAACACTCCCATAAGAAAAAAAAAAAGATTTCTTTAAATACAAACTGGAAATGTAAACTACAAGTAAATACAAAAATCAATGAACCTGAAGACAGAAAATTACATAAAATGTAGCATAGACTATCAAATGGACTGAATATTAAAAAAAAAAGACACATTGAGAGACTGGAGATATCCAGGGAGTAGGTCCAATATACTTGAAAAACATGAGTTAAATCTATAATTCCTATCTTGGAGGGTTTTTCTAGATGTATTGGTAAACAACAAAAGCAAGAAGAAAGTAATTGAATATAATAGAACCCCATTTTTGTAAAATGAACAGCACCAAATATAAAAATAAACAGTGTGTGTGTTAAATTATGTGATCATGTCAGGACTTATTGAAGAATGCCTACTAGATTGCAAAAGCCACTGGATCAGAGTGAGGAGAACAGGAGAAAGGAAGAGAATAAAAGAGGAGGATGGCAAAAAAA
>NW_012147853.1:1972400-1973624 GCF_000956105.1 Propithecus coquereli
TTTATTATATTTAAAGACAGGTCACATAATTTGGGCAATACTATTTCTTATTAAGGTTATTAAAGTTTGACTTACAACTGGCTTTCACATCTCTTTGATGCTGGGGTTGCACTAGGATCTTAAAGAGGATGAAGAAGTGGTGAAGTTATATCATCAAATACTGGTTATAAGTCTGGACTGTAAATTCAGAATACCTAGATTCACATTCTGCCTTCATTACTTAGAAGCTGTATGACCTTAAATAAGATATTTAATCATTTTAAACCCCAGTTTCTTCAACTATAAGATTGGGGCAGGATCATAATAATAGTTTCTACCCAATAGGATTGCTTTTGAAGATTACAAGAGATAATACGTGTAAAGTGTTTTACACAGTATTTGTTATATAGCAAATAATAAATATTAATGTTGCTGTTGCCAAAGTGGTGATGCCAGAGCAGGAGATGACTTCCAAAAATATGAGAAAGTATAGGCATTGAGACAGTTGCTCTGGGGTTTCTTGATTTAGTCATGTTATTTCATAAATATATCATAACTCTATCCACATTGCCCTCACCCTGAAAATCGCCACTGGTATAACTGCAATTGATACATGTCATTTTGCACTATGTGAAAAACCCTTGCTGATACATTGGGTAGAATGAGGATAACAAACCATTTAAGAGAGTCTCCTCTTCCAAGGAGTTTACATGAAGAACCATAATCTAAGACAATTCATAAAATACGATCTGAGAATTATAACAAAATAATTGTTATGGAAATACAGTGGACGAAGAGTGTATCTGCTGCTGTGTTAATCAGGGAATTTATATATGGAGGCCTGACTTTTTACTTGGACCTTGACAGATGTTTAAGGGAAACCTACAGAGGGTTAACTCCCACAAAACTATAACATTCAATGACAATCTTTCCTTTCCATAGAGTGAAAAATGAGAGAAATTCAACTTTACTAGAAAGTAAGCAGCCTCATTCATATGAAGTTTTGATTTTACAAGAACTCTGTTAGGTTATAAGCGCAGCATTCAAACACAAGCCAAAATTCATCTCTCATGATCTGATGCTCAGCAATTTTAATGGTTAGAATTACTTGATGAAAATTCAATATTGCATAACAAATATTTGCATTTTTAAGAAGATATTTTTTCAACTGTCAAGTATATATACAAGCAAAATTCTAGTATTTTAGTAATGATTTTGGATTTGTTTAAAATATATAAATGTTGA
>NW_012147853.1:1973674-1975947 GCF_000956105.1 Propithecus coquereli
CAGCTATAGCCTTACAAAATATATTTCTTAAATAATAAGACATGACAGTCAAAAATTATTTCTTGTTCCATGGGCTACAGAATGGTTGATGTGTTAGCAGTCATGATAACAAAATTAATCTCTTTGTGCATCTTCATCAGAGCTCTTGGGTGACCAGGCTCATTGTCAGTGACCAGTAATATTTTGAAAAGAATCTTTTCTTCTGAGCAGTAGGTTCCAACAGCGGGCTTAAAATATTCAGTAAACCATGCTATAAACATATGTTGTCATCTAGGCTTTGTTGTTCCATCTATAGAACACAGGAAGAGTAGATTTAGCATAATTCCTAAGGACCCTATGATTTTAAGAATGGTAAATAAGTATTGGCTTCAACTTAAAATCACCAACTACATTGGCCCCTAACAAGATATTCAGCCTATCGTCTGAAACTTTGAAACCAGACATTGACTTCTCCCTAGCTATGAAATTCCTAGATGATACCTTCTTTCAATATAAAGTTGTTTCATCTATATTGAAAATTTGTTGTTTAGTGTAATAGCCACCTTCATAAACAATCCTAGCTAGATCTGGATAACTTGCTGCAGCTTCCACATCAGCACTTGCTGCTTCACATTGCACTCTTATGTTCTGGAAATGACTTCTTTCCTTCAACCTCATGAACCAACTTCTGATGGTTCAACTTCACACTTTTCTTCTGTATCTTCCTCACCTCTCTTAGCCTTCATAGAATTGAAGAGAGTTAGGGCCTTACTCTAGATTAGGGTTTGGTTTAAGGAAATGTGGCTGGTTTGATCTTCCATCCAAACTTCTAAAACTGTCTCCATATCAGCAATAAGACTTTCACTTTCTTATCATATGTGTGCTCACTGAGTAGCAGTTTTAATTTTCTTCTGGGACTTTTCCTTCTCATTCACAATTTGACTAATTGTTAATTGTTTGGCTCAAGAGCCCTAGTTTCTAGCCTATCTCAGCTTCTGATATGTCTTCCTCACTAAGCTTAATCATTTCTAGCATTCGATTGAAAGTGAAAGATGTATAACTCTTCCATTCACTTGAGCACTTAGAGGCCATTGTAGGGTTATTAATTGGCTCAACTTTAGTATTTCTGTGTCTCAGAGAAGAGAATAGGGAGGCCTAAGGAGAGGGAGAGAGATGGGGAAACAGTCAGTTGGTAGGGTAGTCAGAATACACACATTTATCGATTATGCCATCTTATTGGGTATGGTTCATGGCATTCAAAAACAATTACAGTAGTAACATCAAGATCACTGATCACAAATCACCATAACAGATATAATAATAGTTAAAAAGTTTTAAATATTGCAAGAACTACCAAAATATGACACAAAACATAAAATGAGTACATGCTGTTGGAAAAATGATGCCCATAGACTTTGTTCACATAGGGTCGGCACAAACAATTAATTTGTAAAAAACACAATATCTACAAAGTGCAATAAAGCAGAAAGGGTAACACTTGTACTCTGTTGCTGGGAGTGTAAATTAGCAGAACCACTATGGAGAATAGTACAGAGATTCCTCTAAAAAACTAAAAATAGAGCTACCATATGACCCAGCAATCCCACTGCTAGGTATTAATATATATCCAAAAGAAAATAAATCAGTATATCAAAAAAGATCTCTGCACCTCCATGTTTATTGTAGCATTATTCACAATAGCCAAAGTTTGGATTCAATCTAAGTGCCCATTAACAGATGAATGGATAAAGAAAATGTGGTATGTATATACAACGGAATGTTATTCAGTCATAAAAATGAATGAAATCCTGGGATTTGCAACAACATGGATGGAACTGGAGAACATTATGTTAAGTGAAACAAGCTAATCACAGAAAGACAAAGAACTTCATCAAGGTCTCTGTCACAAATCCTCATAGCAGTCATACTGTCCCCTCGAAACACTGGTCACAATTTTAATTTTACCTTCATTTATAATGGTTATATTGATTTTAGTAACCTCTATGATCCCTAATCACATTGGTGTTTGTTGATCATGGTATTTCCAGAGCTTAGTACAGCAACAGGCAAATATTAAATATTCAATAACCAGTGTCTCAATCAATAACGTGGATAAGAATACAGATCTCTCTCTCTCTCTGTTTTTGATATTTGCTATGAGGTACTTTCCACCCTATTTAAAATTGAGTCACATTTACTTCCCACCCTTCCTCCCTCTCTTCCTTTCTTTATTTTTCTCCATAGTATTTATTTTCTTATATACTACTTAACTAATAACAGTGACATAGTAGGTA
>NW_012147853.1:1979860-1980879 GCF_000956105.1 Propithecus coquereli
TTTGATAAGGAAAAAATAAGAGTGGCATTATGTACAAGTGTCATAAGGATGAATGCAGAAACCACACATATTCTAAAAAACTACTAATGTCAATAAGGAAATCAATAAGTTTGATATCATTGACAATAGCTGCAAAAAATCAAATGATTAGGAATACATTTAATGAAAGAGAGGTGGGAGATTTGTGCAGAGAAAAGTATAAAATGTTACTGAAAGAAATTTTAGAAGTCCTAAATAAATAGAAACATATAAATATTTATATATGGAAAAACTCATTATTAAGATATCAAGTCACTCCAAATTGATCTATTTATTCAAGACAATGCCAGTGTAAATGCCAGTAACATGTTTGCATAAATTAACAAGGAAATTTATGTGCAAGTAAAAAAGAATAGCAAAACAAACCTGAAGGAGAACAAAGTTGGAGAACATACAATACTCCATATGTCACCTGATCATCATAAAGTTCCAATTTGACTGTTGGGCTAATGTCACATATTTTTTAGAATAGTTCTACACTTACAGAAAAACTAAGCAGATCATACAAAGTGTCCCCATACACCTCACGCCCAATTTCTCTTCTTATTGACATCTTGTATTAGTATAGTATGCTTGTTTCAATTAATGAGTCAATGAAGAAAGACCATTTTTTTTATTGTTTATGAAATAAGGGCTGATCTGGTTTTAGTTACACTAACCTTAAAAAAAAAAAAAGGAAGAAACCCTCTCATTGCTTCTTTACCAGCTTAAACTCAAAATCTTCATGTCATTTTGTTCAATTTTAACAAAAATCCTACAAATCTGATAGCTCCAGACAAGGCTTTGGAGAACGTGTCTCCATCTTTACAACTGTGTGTGTTACTATAACACCTTGTCAAAGTCAACCACGACTTGAATCACATATAGAAAAATCCATTACCAAGTTGATATCCATTATAAAATATCAAACCTCTTTAGTTACTGTCAAATATGTTATCTGATAAGCATTGTTTTATTTTTTTTATACATTCATTCTGGAC
>NW_012147853.1:1980929-1981867 GCF_000956105.1 Propithecus coquereli
AGTTTTCTGAAAACATACTCACCCATCTTCAAAACCAATGTATTTCTGCACTAACTAGAATGAAATAAAATAGGCAGTCTTAAGGCAACAATTGATTCTAGTTTAACTGAAGTGTGTGATTTTGTAAAACACACTTCTTTACCAACTTTGACATTATCAGAATTTTTATACAATGATAAAATGATATCTAAATCCTTAAACAAGATGTACATGATATTTTAGTCCCCTCTGTCATAACTCCAACCTCAAAACGCACACACACACACACACACATACACACACACACACACACACACTATTTTCTTCAGGCTTCACAATGAATAGTTGTTGTAAAAAGAACTACTTTGTAAAGGGATCAGCATATTAAAAGTCAAGGTCTTTCCCGTGTGTGTGTGTGTGTGTGTGTGTGTGTGTGTGTGTACGTGTGTGTGTGTGTATCAAATACTGTGCCTGGAACTCTCTAGGAGAAACAAGGAAACATGTATCTCATGCCTTTGTGTATACAATTAGCTTTTTTGTTCTTTCGTTGTGAGGATGATTACCATGATTCTTAGGGGTTGTGAGTATCATTATTTGGATTTAATGCCAAACTTAGACTTTTAGTGTCATTATTAATGAATCTGCATTCAATATTTTAAAACTATTGAGAAAGATAATTAGTCACAGCTGAATCAAGCAGATACCAGCTGGAGTTCTACTTCATTAACAGGATGCCAGCACAACTTATAACGTTGTCTGGAATGGAACTCTCCTACTATTCATATGAACATCTATTTAATCAATGCCTTTATTTAAGTATATGAGTCTGACTCAACTCTCTTAGAACCTCAGGCAAATTATGTTTACTTCTGCAGATTAAAGAGCTACTTTGATTAAAAGAAACTTCCTTGCAATTATAAATTTTATAAACTTACTTTTTTACTGATAAAATTTCCTCA
>NW_012147853.1:1986730-1988591 GCF_000956105.1 Propithecus coquereli
CCACAGACTGGGGGTGGGGAATGGTTTCAGGATGATTCTAGTGCATTACATTTATTGTGCACCTTATTTCTATTATTATTACATTGTAATATATACATTAAAAATATATTTTAAATGGAGGCTGCAATGTTCTAGGGCAGCAGTCCCCAACGTTTTTGGCACCAGGGATGGTTTTCACGGAAGACAATGTTTCCACAGACTGGGGGTGGGGAATGGTTTCAAGATGATTCTAGTGCATTACATTTATTGTGCACCTTATTTCTATTATTATTACATTGTAATATATAATGAAATAATTATACAACTCACCATAATGCAGAATTAGTGGGAGCCCTGAACTTGTTTTCTTGAAACTAATGCTGCCACTGATCTGACAGGAGGCCGAGCTCAGGTGGTGCTGGGAGCAATGGGGAGTGGCTGTAAATACCGATGAAGCTTCATTTGCTCACCTGCCACTCATCTCCTGCTGTGTGGCTGGGTTCCTAACAGACCGGACCAGTACCCTTCTGCGGCCTGGGAGTTGGGGACCACAGCTTTTGAGCAACCACACCAGATGAGTGACATGCATCCTGATGTAAAGGTTGTATATTTGCCTCAAAACACAACTGCACTCATTCAACCAATGGACCAAGGCGTAATGGCTGCTTTTAAAGCATATAATTTACACCAAACATTTATGCATACTGCTGAAGCAACTGAATGTGGCCAAATGCTCTGAGAGCTTTGGAAAGGTTCTAACTTTCTAAATGCTCTCTACAACATCGGTGCAGCATGAGAAGTCACACAGCAATACATGAAAGGCATTTGGGAAGAAATTTTGAAGATATGTGAACACATTTAAAGGCTTTAACAAAAATTCAGTTGTCAATGAAATAGTAGCAAGGTATTTGTGATTGGGCAGTGGCTAGAATTGGACACTGATGAAGAGGACATTCATGAGCTTGTTGGCATTGAGGCTTAAGAGCTCGCCAATGAGGAGCTGACTGAACTGGAAGAAGAAAGTAAAGAAGTTGATGCACGGGAAGAGGTCATACCCAAGGCACCAAAAAATTTCACAGTGAGGAAACTGGCTGAGTCATTTGCTACTATGAGCAATGGCATAGGGATGTTAGAAGAAATGAATGTCAATTAGGAGAGGTTCTTAAGAGCCAACAGGCAGATCCAGGATGTTCTTGCTTGCTATACATGCATAATGAAAAGAACAAACAAACTGTACAGTCAAAACTTGGTATCTTTCTGAAGAACACTGTGCCTGCTAAACTGTCAACTAATGTGGATGCCCCAGTGCTTCCTACTAGCTATTCTCAAGCCTCATCAGAAGAGAGAGAAATTGATGACCCTGTAGCTGTAGCATTCTCATCATCCAGCAATTAATTTTAGTTCAATGCTTCAAACATTCTTCAGGCTCAGTGTGCTTTCAGATCTATACCTTAATAGGTTAATAGTGAGTACCCATACAACCATTCTGTTTTTCAAATACAGTACAATATTCAATAAACTACATGAGATATTCAACACTTTATTAAAAAATAGGCTTTGTGTTACATGATTTGCCCAACCGTAGACTTAGGTAAGTGTTCTGGACACATTAGGGTAGGCTAGGCTAAGCTATGGTGTTTGTTAGGTTAGGTCTATTAAATACACTTAAATGCATTTCAACTTATGATATTTTCAACTTACAATTGGTTTATCAGGACATAACCCTATCGTAAATTGAGGAACATCTATCTGTACTTACAAGTAGGAAAAAATCAGAGAAGAGAGAAGTCAAATTGGGTAAATAATTGTAAAGAACACATGTGATTAGCTGTCCTGAAAGCAGTTTTAGGCCAATCTAATAGACCAAATGTTGTAAATGTTT
>NW_012147853.1:1988641-1991835 GCF_000956105.1 Propithecus coquereli
TGCTATTCTGCTATGATGCTGATTACAGGTAAAATATTTTTTCCAACATATAGAATTTGACTGCCACTATCTCATCTTTTACACTTGAAAGCATTTAGATTGAAGTTTGAGCAGTTTGCAAATGTCACTTTTAACTCAACTTTAAGAAGGTTACTTAGTGGGGGATATATTTACTTGCATTATCACTGTGAACAAAAGCTCTTAAGAAAATATTTGTATTTTCTCTCACCCAAATACAACAAAAATAGACTTTAATATATTCTAACAATTATGTGTTTATCTATAGATGTAGCCATTTGCTACATCAAAATATTTCATTATCAAAGGTCATAAATTTTGGTTTAGAAGATCTGCTTCTTAATTAAAAAAACAAAAATACAATTTTTACAGTGTATTAATGCTTATTTTTTCTTTACCTGATATACAAGTAGGATAATAATTAATACATGATCAAGATCATTATACAATACCCACGTAAAGAGCACCCACATTAATAATTATACATACTCACCATGTTATGTATGCAGTTTTGAGACATGTGATTCTACATTATTGAGCCTTAAATGGAAACTGAGCTAACTAAATATTTTTGTCACTTTTGTTTTGTTTTGTTTTACATTGACAAGTCTTACTTCATGTTGGAGCCCATAAAAATAGACTCACTAACACAGATATTCTGGTGAAACATTTTACTCTGCTGGTAGAAACAGGAATTTAAATTTGCTAAGCTGTAAAAAGGGCAAAGCTTATAAAAATTTTATTCCATATAGATGTGTCTGTTTATCACAAAGACCCACTTCCTCTTGATTTATAGCTACAAAATACTTGTAGCAGTATTTTATAAAATATAATGGCTTCCAAATATACTTAGAACATATTCTTTTCATCTGGATATATTTCTTTTCAATGTTGCCAATTATAGTCAGCAAAATAAGACATGTTCTACAACTGGCTTAGGAGAAAGCCATCATTCTGTTTCAGTGGCAAATGGCTAAGCAAAATGGCTAAAGTCTTCCCACTCTAGCAATTCCTTGATCCAGATTGACATAGAACTAGTTTTGTGCCTCCCATGTAATATGCTATTACATCCAAACTTTGAGAAGATAGAAGAGATACTCTAATAAGAACATAGTATTCAAATAAAAACAATGAATACAGCCATTCTGAAGATAGTTACAGTTAATTCTATATGTTAGAAATATACCACAATAACTATATTAATAGACTTTTGTTGTTGTTGTTTTCAAATGGTATACATGCATTTTGAACAGGTGATGGGGTTAAGAACATACTACCCCAAAATGTGGCACCTTGGCATATTGAATATTTTAAGTTGAAGGAATTTGGGACATGGCAAGTGCAGGAAGGACTCTCCAACTTTCTCCTGAAGCAGGTCGTAAGACTCTCACGTGAGAGGTGCCTCCCTATATCTGTAAGAAAGGAGCATCCTTATCTCTGAAGATGAAGGGACAAGGAGAAGAATCTGAAGAAACAAGCTTTGCTGAATTTCCCCCAGTTTACTACTTTTAGCTCATACCTCTTTTATCCTATTACATTTTCCCATGACTTCACTCTTCACCAAACCTGGTACAAAATTACTCAGGTTTAACCTTTTTTGGGTCTTCACTTCCTTATGAAGGCTCTCATGTCAGGTAGAACATATATTAAATAGATTTGTATGTTTTTCCCTTGTTAATCTATCTTTTGTTACAGGGGCCCCAGCCAAGCACCTCGAAGAATAGAAAGAAAAGATTTTTTTTCCTTTTCTACAACTGGCTTAAGCAAAAACATTTTAATTATAATGAGGCTGCAGTATCTCCATAATCCAAGAATAATAAGGAACCTATACCTCAGCAAGGACCCAACACAAAAGGCAAAACCGTGGCTATTCCTCCTCCCTTCTACATCCTCCTCTCTGTAAACCTGTTCTGTGCCTCTCTCCTTTTCCCTCTCTCTTTGCAAGCCATCCATCTCTGCTCCAATAAAATGACCCCCATCTCTTGGGAAACTTGAACTAATCTAAGTTCCAGACCTAAACTGGAGCAATCAGTCCGAGACTTTGGAGAAAGCGAGACCCAGAAAGACAAAATTTTTGGCAACAAGACAATGTGTGATATGTAAAGTTGGGGAGATTTTCAGGTTCTAATATTCTCATTCAAAAGATATTTCTGATTCTCATCTTACTTAACTGTTATTTCATTATTTAAAAACCTCTGTCCTTTTAAAAATAGTCGAACATATGTAGAATTTGTTTAAAGTGCTATATATCTATGTTATCTTTCATGAACATTCAAATTAAGATTTTCAATAAAGCAGATGATATTTTTAATTATCCTAATTGTTTTATGTACTTTTATTTTCCAAATATGTAAAGAAATATAAAACTACTGAATTCATGTGGCAAAATGGCACTCAAGCATATTTTAAAAAATGCACTTGAAATCCAAGAAATAGTCAAGACTTGCAGAACATATCAGGAAAAAGAACAATTGACTGCTGCTGCCCCAGTAAGATATTGACAGAGTATATACACTTTTTCTTATTCTTCTCACAAACTACAGCTAAAACCCTGGGGATTGTATGTAAAACAAGCATAACTAGACTCTGAAAGATAGAAAGAAGAAGACAGAAAAGCTAGAGAGTGCAAGATATGAGGAGCAACACCAAAGTGAAGTCCCTGAATTTCTTCTTGCCTCCAATAAACTAAATGGGGTATTGGAAAACCTACCAATCCAGAAACACCAATGCATACTATGGAGACAAAAGTGGCTCCATTCTTGAATGGTAATCTGCCATGTTGGCTTCTGATTAACTCCAGTCCCATGAATGTCTCCTGATTTGTACTTTATTTGTTGTCCCTAGTGTAAGAACATGTACTCTGCTTTAGATCAAAGCAATCTTGATGTTATAACACAAATTATAGTCTAAGACACACATAGCATTCTTGCCTGTTCCGGAGTATTGCCTTTAATTGTCCTACACATTTCACATACATTCTTTCCCTATAGTATGTAAGTCCTGAGTCTGGGAAATAACAATCCAGAGATCTACCTGTCTTGCTGCCACTTAAGACCATGCTTCTGTATGTAAGTTACCTAATAAATTGCCCTTTACTAACATATATGGCTTTTATTATTTGGAGGTATGTTCTTTCTATGCCTACTTTGTTAATAGTTTCAATAATATCATGAAGT
>NW_012147853.1:1992505-1994638 GCF_000956105.1 Propithecus coquereli
TGAGGTCTCAGCCCTCTTGAATGGTTTAAACCTATTATTGCAGGAGTGTTTTCCTTATAAAAGGACAAGCTCGGCCCCCCTTTCTCTCTCTCATCCCTCTTTGCCTTTTAGTGATGGGATGACAAAGCAAGAAGGCTTTCACAAGATATTGGCACCTTGATATTAGACTTTCAAGCCTCCAGAACTGTGAGCCAATCAATTTCTGCTCATTATAAATTACCTAGTCTTTGATATTCTGTTATAGCAACACGAAACAGACAAGACAGCCACTTATGCAAGTACAGAGAATTTGGAAAGAAATATTAGTTTAAAGTTTTTATCTATATATACCCAGATATCTCCTCCCAAGTCCTAAAGTTTCACCGCTTCTTTATCAGTACCCTGACTATAGTGTATATAACTTTCCTAGACTCTAATGCCATCTCTTAAACTATGCTACTTTTAAAATTAGCTCTTGGGTCTGGTCTTCAGCACAACCAAGACTCTAGCTCCAGAAGATGAAGGTCTCTTTTACACCAGCAAGGCTAACCTATAACTCTCACACTTTGCTTTAAATTGGTGATTAATTATCCATAGCTTTTCGTTTTCTCTCTGCATAGATGCATTGATGGTGCTTATCAATAGCCACTCAATTCCATGGCACTTATAATTGATATTTCTCTTATATTAATATTTTTCTAATGCCAAAGTCTATGCACAAGATAATGAACCACCTTCTCCCTATTCTACACATCAGAAATCATCAATGCTCTACCTGTTACCAGTGATGGGGTCCTCATTACATTCTGTGTGGTGAGTGATCCATGTCCAGGATCCTATAGTTGAAGAGTCTGTTTTCTAGGGCCATTCCTGTTTCTCACTGTCTATAGTTGGTGTGATAGACAACATAATGCCCTCCAAAAGAGATCCAGATCCTAATCCCTAGAACCTGTGAATATGTTGCATTGCATAGCAAAGGGGAAATAAGGTTGTAGAAGAATTAAAATCACTAATCAGATAACCTTAAAATAGAGAAATTACCTCAGATTATCCAGGTGGGCCCAATGTAATCACAAGGAGTTTTAAACATAGGTGGCAGGGGTGGGGGGGAAGAAGAAGAAGAAGTCAGAATGATGCAATATGAGAAAGACTTTAGTCACCATTGCTGATGTTGAAGATGGAGGCCATGAACCAAGGAATGTGAGTGACCTGCAGAAGCTGGGAATGGCAAGGAAACAGATTCTCCCCTGGAACCACCAGAGAATAATGCAACCCTACCAACACCTTGATTTAGGTCAAAGTCTATATCAGTTGTCTGGCATACAGAACCATAAGATAATAAATCTGTGTCGTTTAAGCAACTTTTCAAAGTAATTTGTTACAGCAGCAATAGGTAACTATTATTGTCAGCTGGCTTAGAAGTAACCTATAATATGGGGATCCACCAACATGTGAGTTATTAGGGGAGTGATCTCTGGAGAAACTTGCAGGGGAGTGAGGGAAGCAGAAAAAGGCAATAGAAGAAGCTAGGTGCTTTCAGAAGTAAGGTCTCAGCTTGATCCCATGGGGAGCTTGGCAGAGTAAATTATGCCAGTTTTTTTTTTCTCAGAGGCAAGGGGTAGGTTAAGCTGTTATATTACTGCATCTGTTAATCATTGGCTATACCCTTCTTCTGCATAATGGGAGCAGAGTAAAACCTCCAGGAAACTTCCATTAAAGGCAATATTCTGCAAAGCCTTCTACAGAGCACTCCACTACTCATGTATGTAGAAGGATGCAGGTGTGATTTCTTATCAGCCAATACTTACAGCACCTGGGAATTGAATGCACAGGCCCATTGCAATTTCAGGGTTACAATTCTGATATAGAATTTTGATTCTTCAAACATTTCAGTGAGTGACCTTGGTGAACCATTATGTCTCACTTTCTTAATCTGATAATACATATCAATCTCACTGGTGCATTATGAGGCTCAGACACACTCATTCACCATTGATATTTTCTTTCATATGAGTCAGTCAAGTGTTTGTAAATTTGCTATGGCTGAAAAAACATCAACGTGGTTTCCAAATTTCATTTCCTTTACCTCCTCAGTGAATATCTAAAGTTTCAAACCATTTTATGAGGCCATTTGACTGTTTTCTAAGTGGAAAC
>NW_012147853.1:1994688-1995228 GCF_000956105.1 Propithecus coquereli
TCATTTGACAGAGTGAACATATAGTTTCTCAAATTACCAACAATTTCTAACCTGGAGAAATAGCTGAAAAATGCCAAAATCTATTTCATTTGAATCTTCAAGTTCCATGCCAGATCAGTTTTACAGAGAAGATACCGGGATCATTTCTTAAAAAGGAAAAAGAAGGTTAAATTCAGTTTTTCTTCAGCTAGTAATATTTTTATGTTAATTTCAAAACTATAATTTTGATAATGGATTATAGGTATATTGCACATAAATTTCTCATTTAACTTAGAAGTGGAAACATTAAAATCTTTGAAATAAGCTTGTAAATCACCTATTTTAGAGTATGCCAGTTTACTAAGAAATATAAAAAGCATACTCTGAAAGAAAAATGAAAAGGTCATCCGAGCTGAAAAATGAGTCTGAAAATTCTGATCTGCCCAATAGTTATTTGAAGCATGTGACTTCAGGATAAAGTTACACTGTGGTAGAGAGAACAATGAAAGGAAAAACAAGTCATTATCTTTATGTATCTAGAGAATTTTGGTTTGATTTGGT
>NW_012147853.1:2000016-2002235 GCF_000956105.1 Propithecus coquereli
TATATTCTGCCATTTTTCCAACATTTTTTCAAAGGACATTATTCCAAGATTCCCTCACCATCCTGATCAATGTACTCTGAAGCCATTTCAGTTTGTGAGGATCTCAGAACTGATCATAGTTATGGTGGTTTTACACTGCGTCTACCTGGATTAGATGGAGCTATGTTTCCCAGAATCTCCTTTCCTGTGTCTTAACAGGTTTGATTTAGCAAAAAGGGATAATTTGCTCAAGATTTGAAAAGAGAATTAAAGCAGCAATCATTACTCTTTTAAGGTCATCATGTTAGAAACAGAATTGCCCCTGCAGATAGCAGCTAGGTTTGGCTCTCCTTCAGTCAATTTTCAGCAATTTTCTCGCCTTCTGACCTTGTTAGCCAAAATTGATCCCAGGTCAACATCAAAGGCAAAGTCAGCAGAGCTCAATAAACTTCTTTCACCAGCTTTGCTTCATCGTCACCCTGTGCAGCTGGTATGCCTGGCTTCAGGAAAGGTGGTTAGTGCTTGTTTTAACCTCCAAATCAGCAGTCTGAACCTTTATTTCCTCAGCTCATCCCATAATTGTGTGAGTCTTATTCGTCTAATAGATTCCTATTCTATAATGCCCATAGTAGTTCTCTTTGTCTTGTTTTATCCCAACTGCTATAGGAAGCAATTGGTATCTGGAAGTGGGATGATGTCATAACAAGAACGTAAAATATGTGACATTGACTATGGAGTCAGACGATAGGCACAAGCTGGAAGGACCCTGAGGAGACTGTTAGGGAAGTATGGAAAGACAAGATGAAAATTTTTGTTGAAAACTAGACAAAAAGGTGTTCCACATTAAATAGTGGAAGAAATTTTGGTAACAGTCACCTGCAGTGATAGGAAAAATACAAAATATATCTAAGAAACCAGTGGATTTGGTTAAGGATAGTTCCAGGCAGAATACTGAAAGTGGCAATTGGCTTCTTTTAGCTGTATATAATGATGTTAGAAGGTAAGAATAGGAATGAACTAACTTTTTAGGGAGTTTTTAAGCAGAACATAGAGGAAATGTTACCAACCCAAGACCCAAAGGGTGGGAAAATGAAACTGTTTCTCATTTTTAGCTTCTCCAAGCAGCAATATACTCTTAAAGTCTTAGGACCGAGATAAATTCAAAATATATCTTAGAGTCAAGATATAAATTATACAGATATAAGATCCCTTTATGTCCTCAGAAATATGCAAGGATGTTCCTTTTACAACTTGTAAGTGGGACGACATAGCTTATGATAATCTTAAGGCTATGCGTCTTAGATCATTTTTGCTAAATACAAGGACTTCTATAAATTCCACAGCACCTTGACTATTAGGTCAAGAGAGAGATAAGCTTGTCTCAAGGAGATCTGAAGGTGTGGTATTTTCTCTAATGGAGTGCATTATAATTAGAATCAAGAAAATCCACAGAATTTTAGAGAAATTATATCAGTTTAAAGTAAAAGGAACAAAACCAGTTCAAAATGAAAAGAAGACTCTGGACCTTTAACTATCTACAGAGCAGAAGGTTAAAAAAGCTACTCAGTTGCAAAGCCAGGACATTTCTTACATAAATGATAAGCTGTTTCAGAGAATAGAGCTAAGAGCTCAGATGGGGGAACCAACAGCCACAGTGACACTTGCCTACATGTAATCCTGTTTTACTTCAGAACGGCTACAAACCAGGAAGTGTTATGTGCTCCACAACACCCCACCCCAAGTTTTGTAACTGGAGTGTTTATTGCACTTCTGTCTTTATCTTACTATTTTAGTTTGAGAAGGTGGGATGCAGGTAACTTCAGTTCATAATGTCCAAATTGAGAGAAGTCACATCTTATGAGCTTCACACGCAACTGGACCCGATTTCATTGAAGAACCCCTGAACTTTATGCCTGAAATAATGCCTAATAGATTGTGTTTGGGAGGCATTGGTAGGGGCAGGTTTGCATATTTTGCATGTGGGAAATACTTATTAAGAGCCAGAGGAGAGAGTGTTAGTCTCCAAAGATAGCCCTCGATGAACTATGCCTCCTGGTAAATGTAGACTATTCCCACAACTAATATAAGCTAGTCCTGTAAATCTCTTTAACCAATAGAATAATAGAATATGCTATTTAAATCAAAATTGAATTCTCTCATTCAATGTAAATATTTTTTCCTTTTCCACATTTTATGTCTGACCAGAAATTACATAGACTTACAGTGAGAAAGAAGGCATG
>NW_012147853.1:2002285-2003705 GCF_000956105.1 Propithecus coquereli
AATGTTTTAAATAATTAACAAAGACATGGAAAAAATCTCAAGTAGACAGAGTCGTTATTATCACAACTCAGTTATTTTTATATCTTTGCTAATTACTTCTGAATGCTATCTGATCAATCAAGAAATTTTCATGGAAAAAAAGTTACCATTTTTGGAGAAGTATTTATACGTGCTGCCTTCATACAGCCTACTAGGTATTCTATTAGAATTATTATCGTAAACTAAACTAAGCCAAATAAAGAACCAGATTTTTCATTTTCTAGCAATAAAACAATGAGAAGAATGGTGGAGCATTTTTTCCTCCTTGTTAAGACAAAATAGTTATTTTTAGAGATAATTATGCTAATTATGAATTCCATTGTTAAGTGTTGCTTGGCTATAGCAAGAAAATTTCAAAAATATACTTTAGGTCTATACTTCCAAAGACCATCAGTTCTAAAACTTGGCACTTTTTGCTGTTGAAACACTTTCAGATGAAGTGTAACAGCAGTAATTGTGTTTCCCTGAATCAACTTCATGGCAAATGGTGCATGAATCAATACATGATGAAATTTGTGCACCATTTATCTCTTTGCATGATCCACAATAAATTCAAATGCATAATTACATTATCCAAGCCTGTCAAGAGGATAGAATAATTAGAGCATGTTGCCCTAGGGAAAGGCAAAGAAAAATGGAACAAGTACAGTTCAGTGTGTATAGCAAGGCGGTGATCTTGAATTGGAGCTTGAAAAAGAAGACATGGTCCTAGGGAAAAATGTTTCTCCTGAAAGGACTGATAGCTTTATACATAAAAAATGTACTTAGGTCTTCCTAAATTTGTAACTCTTTAGAAGGTATTCTACTGGAGATGTTGTCTATGCTTAGGAGGCAGGAGAGTAACTGAAAAATGCAGCTTACCCATTGGCAATGAGTGATTAGCATTCCTAAAACCTTACTGAAGGAAATAACATCTATGCTGATTTTTGAAGAAAGAGTAGGTCATTCAGGTGAAGTGATAGGTGTAAGGGTTCAGAAAAAGAACAAGAAATGTAGTAAATCAAGGTTCTTACTATACTTTTAGTCACCAAGCCAGAAAATGGGATCTTTGTCTCTTAGTGTCTCTAAGAGTTTCAAAATCTCAAATGCAAGCTCCTGTTTTCACTGCTGGAACATAAGGTCTGGGCTTAAAATCCTTTGTATACCAAATATACCACCTGGGACAGAGTGGATGACCAATAAATATTTATTTAGAAATTGCAGAAATAAATAGATGACGAGGGCCACTCAATTGTATGTATTCACATTATTTTCTGCATTGTCTATTGTAGTCGATTCCTAACTATATTTACTGTCTCCTCTCTCATTTATCTCTTCTAAATTATAGATGAGAGTATGGTAGTCTTCTATTTCCAACACTTCAATGATTAGGATTCAATAA
>NW_012147853.1:2017685-2021901 GCF_000956105.1 Propithecus coquereli
TTTTGAGATTAAAGTTTAGAGAAGACCATATGTTAGCTAGTTCTAGAGGCATTAGCTAGTTAGTTGTAACTCTTTTTAGTTTTCTTTTAAATCTCTCCCCGACTCTAACTTGAGGTGGTAATTGCTATACTAAATTTGGTCAGTTCTCAACATGTTTTTAGGGATGCAACTACCACCACACTTTAAAATTTGATTTTCATTGGCTTTGAGACTTTAGCGAAAATTATAAAGTGACAGACAGTACAGCTGTTTATATTACTTTTAGGATTTCACCTCTTCATGAGCCTCGGCGAAAAATAGAGCCCGCCTCTTATAAAAGTGAATGGAATAGCTCTTTACTTTGCCAACATTCCTCATAGATCATATGGTTTGCTCAATCACATATATTCATTGCATGTTTTGAATCAGAGTATGCCATAAAAGAGCAATGGAAAACTTGGTTCTGGGATTTGTTTATCAGGGGCAGCTATGGCAGAAGGGCCAAATGACAAGTACACTGATTGTTGCCTGCAGGGTCAGCAGTATACAGAATCCGGAGTCTGTTACATCATGGTGGTTGCAGCAATGTCCTTACAAGTTTGGCAAGGTATTTTTGGCTATAATTCCCTTTGTCACTCCCTTTGCTATTGATCGTTTTTGAGCTTGGATCTCTGGGCTACATGGCAATTCTATAATCTAAAAAATGCCACTTGATGCATTTGTTTTTTGCTTAACTCAGTCAGTTTCTCTTGTATAACTAAATCCCCTGATCAAAATAAGAATCATGTCTGTCTTGCCTGGAATTATAGAATTTCTTGTATTACATTTAATATTCCTTTGTTCATATATTCTCTTAGCTGGTTAAAGGAATGTTTATTAATGCAAATATTCTCAAGTTTATCTCAAACCTGACTTTCAGAAAAACTCCTTTTCAAAGTTATATAGTAGAAAATTATCTCCTAAAATAGATCTGTGGAATAATGTCAATGGGACTAGTCAAAAGTCAGGAACTAGAAAACCAATATTGGGATTGTCTGTCTTCAGGAACACCCGAGAGCCACTGGTTTTCCATTTGTGCAAAACTGCAAGCTGCAAATCCACAAGGCAAGAAATCTTCTGTATGTACTGCTGGTACTATAGGTATTCAGATAGTATACCTGAACTGAGATGAAAGGCAAATAATTGAACAGCTACATTTACTGTGTACCTACTATATGCCAAGTGCTGTGCTAAATTTTGATAAAAATTTTTTGTGCTTCTCAAAACGGATGTGCAAAATTGGTATTTTTAACAATTAGTTAAATCCACTGGAGATGAAGAAACTACAATTGCAAAAACTATTTTGCACCATACTTCACAGGTAGGATATGCTGAAAGTTAAAAGCAAACCCTATGTTCTAATAACTTAATTTAGTAATTTTTCATCGCGTCAGTCTGTTTTCCAATTTATTTTAAAATAAAATCTTTCTGATAAAACCATCTGTAAGAGACTAGGGTATACATTACTTTGGATTTGGAGTCAGACTCCTGAGTTCTATTTTCCAGTTCTGTAGTCAATGACACTTTGACCTTGGGCAGGTCACAGATCAGTGACTTTCAAACTGTTTTTGATAGCCAAACCCTTTCTTCACAAAGGAAGCAATCAATGAATTATATCCTAAAAGTAGAACCTAAACCATTGAACTCCTATTAGGTCATCTTTGAATAATGAACACCAGGTTTAGGAAAATCTCATATACAAAACAGCTAGTTTATAATCCTCTATATCCTCCTACTCTTATTTTCCCTCCATAGAAAGTTCAGATACCAGGAACTGAAATTTCCTAATGATAAGTCCTGGCAGGGATTTACACAGTCTGATACACTTTATTCCTTTCTTTGGTCTTTCATGGCTGACCCATCTGTCTCTAGCAATCTTTCATGGATGGACACACATCCTCTTCAATCTTTCCTTCTTTCCCCCATCGCAACCTGGTGTTCTCAACTTGTTCAATCAATTTCTCTGTTTATCTTGTGACTCTAATTATAGCTGCTTAGAGCAGACTTAGTGCAACTACACATAGGCAAAGGGAAGCTGTGCATTTTGAACTGACATAAGAGACGGACAGTGCTTTTCACCTCCCAGGGCTTTTTAAAATTCCCACAAACTTCTTCAGAACTAGTATGAAAGTATTTTCCATCATCCTGATTAAACTTCCTTCTCCTTAAACTCTGACATCCATGAAAATTAAATTCTTTAACTTTGTGGTTGTTTTTCTATTTTGTACTACACAGCAGTAATTTAATAATTTTTCATTCTTAATCTAAATGCTATTTCAACTGTACTTAATGATAAGAAGGCATTTGTTAGAAGCCAAGAAACTAATCACTTTCTATAACAACACCTATTTGAATGCATTCCAGATTCCTAACAACTGTCTGACGAAATAAAATTCAGTAATGCAGTCTATCTGTATTCAAGAAAATATTCAGTGACTTAAACATCACATAACCAAATTCCTCAATTCTCCTGACCCTTGTGTAAGCAACTCACTCAAATTCTGTAGGTTTCAATTTTTTCATCTGTAAATCAAAGTAATTGCAATAGCCTAGAAGTTGTTTAGGTCCCTTCTGTTGGAAGAAAATATCACATATGTGTCTTTCTCACCTACACAAAACATTTAACTGAAAAAAACCTAACATATAAATTTTATAAACAATTGATAAAATATATGAGTACTATCAATACTGCATCTTTTGTAGTCAGCTTCATGAACAAAACTGCTTCTTTGCAGTTCTCTTATGTTTGAAGTTCCCAGGCCAGTAAGATCTGCTGACTGGAACTTTGTGACTTTCTGTTTCATTGATCCATCCCCTTTCGAGTTTTTGTTTTTTTCTCCAGGAATGATGGAATATCCTTGCAGCCCAGAGATAACCACAAGAACTTACACCACCTGTTTGTTCAGATAAGACAACATAAGCGGCACCCCACCACAGATCTAGCCTTTGCCACGTGCCAGAAAACGTGCTAGGTGATTATTGCTTACGGGCCTTGTTATAGCATCCAGTGGCGTTCTTCTTGGTTGTATTCCTGTCCCTTAACTTGTCTCGCCAAGAAAACACTATGAGCGTTGACTCGAATCAGGTTTCCTAGAAGCAGAGCCTGATAAGTGATTTATTGAGGGGATGTCTTTGGAGGAAACCTACAAGAGAGTAAGGAATAAAGGATAGGGCAGGGGATGGGATATAGCAAATACGTGGTTTCAGGAGAATTTTTAACCTCAGATTGATGCCAAGCATAGCTCTGGAAGATTAGTTGCATCCTGCCTGGAAGTAAGAAGACTGGAGTGTTATACCCCAACATCAGTCAGTCATTGGCTTTATATCATGAAGGAAGCAGGTACAAGACTTAAGCTTTTAGACATCTCCAAGAAAGATGGCTCACTCTAGCTAAGGGGTTAGTCTTCCAAAAAGGAAGATGGTGTGAAATGTTGGCAGCTAAAACACCCAGCAGCTGAGACATGGGTATTTCAGCCCAATGCAGAGAATCTAGATGTGGGACCAACACCATCTATAAATGCTAATAGACAGAGCCACTGATGGAACCCCAAGAGTTGAACCATAAGACATTGTATGAAACAAAACAATCATATTTATGGCAGTTTTCTCCTATAATTTATTGCATGTGGGGGGTAAGATTTGGCCAATTGGCCCACAAAATGAGGACTAATGGCATAAATGTCAAAGACAACAAAAAAAATGATTGAATGATTATGTAGCTAGTAATATGCTAAATATTTTATATATATTAACTAACTTAATATTTCAACTTTCCTGTGAGATCATCTTACTTTCATAGATGAGGAAATTGGAGGTTATCAGGGTTAAATAGCTCAACCATGATCACACAACTCATAACTCAGATCCACCTCTATTGTACTCTTAAGATCTTGATTTCTATGTTTTGCTACTTGTTTGTGTTTTAGTTTCTCCATTTACAATAGGAGTCACACAATAATTAGATTACATCTTCAAGATAATATGTCTAGATGAAAGGTATTGGTGTCATGAAAATATCTTAAGTAACTTTATTAAAAGACAGTTTCTAGGATCTTGCCTAAAATATTGAAATTATCTAGGACTAGGATCCTAGGAAAATGATTTAAGTATCATAGAGAATTCTAATACTCAATGATGTTTTCAAATTGACTGACTAGATTAAAGAATTCATTTTAATACACCAACAGCATTGGCTTTG
>NW_012147853.1:2024026-2026083 GCF_000956105.1 Propithecus coquereli
GTAATGGCAGAAGCAATTTCCCATTTTTTTCCTTCCCAAAACTTTTTAGGTAATAAATTCCATGGAAACTACCTTCAACATTTTTTTTAACTTAAAATTCTTATATTAGTCACAGTCTCCAGAGAAACAGAACAAATAAGAACCAACAGGAAGTTTGTGTATTATTATAAGAAATTGGCTTACACAATTGTCGTGGTCTGAATGTGTTCCCCAACATTGATACATTGAAACTCAATCACCAGTGTATTAAAAGGTGGGCCTTTAGGAGGTGATTAGGTCATGAGAGCAGTGCTTACTTGGATGGAATTAAGGAAGTGCTTGAGGGAGTAGGTTCTCTCTCTCTGCTCTTTCCCCATGCAAGGACACAGTATTTAATCCCGTTTGTCCCTTTCACTCCTTCTTCCATATGAGGATAAAGCAAAAAGGCCCTCACCAGACACCAAATGTTGGCACCTTGATCGTGGACTTCCCAGCCTCTAGAACAGTGACAAATTAATTTCTTTTGTTTATAAATTACCCAGTCTCAGGTATTTTGTTATAGCCACATGAACTAAGACTGGGATTATGCAGGCTGACACATTTCAAGATCTGGAGTTGACAAGCTAGAGACCTAGGAGGGTCTATGGTGTAGTTTTAGTCCAAACAACAACAAACTCAAGACCCAAGAAGATTTGGGTATAAGTCTGAAGACAGGGGAAAAAAAAGATGCCCCAGCTCAAAGGCAGTCAGGCAAAGGCAGTTTCCTCTTATTGGATGGATGGTCAACATTTTTGTTTTCTCCTGATTGAACAAGGCCCACCCACATCATGGAAAAAATCTGCTTGACTCAGTCTAATGATCCAACTGGTAATCTCATCCGGACACATCAACAAGAACATACCCAGAATAGTGTTTGACCAAATATGTGGGCAACTCATGGCCCAATTAAGTTGAAACATAAAATTAACCATCCTAGTTCTTATCCTTTATTTGAATCTTTCAGTTTATTTTAGAACCCTAGGATGTGCTGACATAGTGAGTTTTATCATAATAGTATCAACAAGTAATGTACTCATTTTACAATTCTTACATCAATCAAGTTATGCAGACCTCAGAATTCCCATAAAATAGCCATTAATTACAGCATGTAAAGCATTTAACACGGCATCTGGCACACAATAGACATTCTCTCCTCCTCCATTCCAACACAGAGTGTGTTACATATTAACAATAATGTCACATCTCAGACTTTTTGTTAATGAAATAGCACACTATTATAACTTTTGACATAAGTTATAAATGTTTATGATGTGACAGAACTGTTAGGTTCATCTGTGTGGATGTTCCCTGGTCCCCTGGTTCTCAGTGTCAAGAATGAGTACTGTTACTGAGTGGAGACAATGGCGGAGTGATCACGAACACAGAGCAATTTTATACAAACAGTTTACCACGTAGAAGAGAGAATGAAAGTAAAGAAGGAAGCTACAAAAAGTGGAAATACATTGCAGAGAGAGTGGAATGGGTCAGTCTTCACAAGTGGAGAAAAACACTGATGTCTGAGGACACGCCGCCCTTTATAAGCTCACTAGTTTGTTCCACCTTTCCCCTGACAGGATTGGTTGTCCTTTCCAATTGTATACTAAATTTAATTAATGTATGCAAATCAATCATTTCCATTGTGCATGAGAGGACTCTGAAGCCTAGAGAAACTAAGTAGCTTGATCAAAACCACAGAACTAGTAAGTGACACAATCTATGTTACGAGAGGAAGACCAAAAGTGACTTTTTCAAATTACGTACAAAGCTGAAATTCAAATCAATTTTTTTCATAAGCATTTTCTTAAGTCAACAACTTTGTATTGCCACAGAGGAATCATGAAAAAACGTGAAATAAATAATGGGAGGAGAGAAGCATTCTTTAACTTTATTAACTGTAAATAGACTTCTGTTTATTAAAACTTCCCTTCGATTTGATATGGAATAAGTGTCTTTTAAAAATGATTCTTTCAGACAAATGTTTTAGAATTTTTATTTTTTTTTATTTCAGTATATTATGGGGGTACAGATGTTTAGGTTAC
>NW_012147853.1:2026133-2028622 GCF_000956105.1 Propithecus coquereli
TATAGCAAATACGTGGTTTCAGGAGAATTTTTAACCTCAGATTGATGCCAAGCATAGCTCTGGAAGATTAGTTGCATCCTGCCTGGAAGTAAGAAGACTGGAGTGTTATACCCCAACATCAGTCAGTCATTGGCTTTATATCATGAAGGAAGCAGGTACAAGACTTAAGCTTTTAGACATCTCCAAGAAAGATGGCTCACTCTAGCTAAGGGGTTAGTCTTCCAAAAAGGAAGATGGTGTGAAATGTTGGCAGCTAAAACACACAGCAGCTGAGACATGGGTATTTCAGCCCAATGCAGAGAATCTAGATGTGGGACCAACACCATCTATAAGTGCTAATAGACAGAGCCACTGATGGAACCCCAAGAGTTGAACCATAAGACATTGTATGAAACAAAACAATCATATTTATGGCAGTTTTCTCCTATAATTTATTGCATGTGGGGGGTAAGATTTGGCCAATTGGCCCACAAAATGAGGACTAATGGCATAAATGTCAAAGACAACAAAAAAAATGATTGAATGATTATGTAGCTAGTAATATGCTAAATATTTTATATATATTAACTAACTTAATATTTCAACTTTCCTGTGAGATCATCTTACTTTCATAGATGAGGAAATTGGAGGTTATCAGGGTTAAATAGCTCAACCATGATCACACAACTCATAACTCAGATCCACCTCTATTGTACTCTTAAGATCTTGATTTCTATGTTTTGCTACTTGTTTGTGTTTTAGTTTCTCCATTTACAATAGGAGTCACACAATAATTAGATTACATCTTCAAGATAATATGTCTAGATGAAAGGTATTGGTGTCATGAAAATATCTTAAGTAACTTTATTAAAAGACAGTTTCTAGGATCTTGCCTAAAATATTGAAATTATCTAGGACTAGGATCCTAGGAAAATGATTTAAGTATCATAGAGAATTCTAATACTCAATGATGTTTTCAAATTGACTGACTAGATTAAAGAATTCATTTTAATACACCAACAGCATTGGCTTTGAAACAAACAGAACTTACCTACCACAGTCAGTGAACCATTTATGAACATGACCTAACTTGTTTGTATTCAGGCAATGTGTTTGTTCATATTGTAGCCTAGCAATTGTCTCAGAGTCTGGGATTTTCAAGCAAAGGAAGTGGAGTGTTTTTAAGGTCATGCTCACAAGATGAAAACTGCTTTCTTCCACTTAAAAAAAAAAAAAAAGCCAAGAAATATAGAGGAGACACAGTAAAAGAAGTCTAGGTAATCAAGAGAAATACAAGAAAAGCAAATTAAGTACAGAGAAGGCAACACTGAGCATTTCTCAGAGTATGTTGGACAAAATAAAATGTTAAGTTCTTTTTCACGAGCAGAGATATGCAAGTCATGCAAAGGGTGTTGTTTAAGCCTTCATAGTTAAGTCTGATGCAGATGGAGGAATATTTATAATTAATACTGAAAGCCTTAATATAATGTAAGCAATTCAACATGTAAAGAAGCAGCCATGCATAAAGAAAACACTATTCTGAAGGTAAAATAGAATGAAGAGATCAAAAGCTATCCATCAGCCATTCCTCACTGGTTTTCACTAAGATTTGAAATTGAAACAGGAGTAAACTGTTCATTAATTTTAGCTTGATGTGTATATCAATTAGAATTAACTAGTTCAGTAAACTGTTTAAGGTTCTCTTTACAGATTCATTGTTCAACAATTAATAATTAGTATTTTTATTATTAAAATATTAAATTAAAGGATACTTTTAAGCATTTTAAAAATAGATGTCAAAACTATAATATCTCAAAGGGTAATTATGATCAAGCTTTTTGTGCCTAAAATGGATATTCCTATGGCCAAAGAAATGTGAGCAGAAAGTGTAATATACTACTTCTAGATGGGAGAATTAAGAACCAGAACACAAATCAATGATCTTTTTTTCTCTTTCTTGGTGACTTGCAACGTTTCAGATGCTGATTGTTTCATCAGTCTTCTTCCCAGAAAAAGGAAAACAGAGATGAGGGCCTCCATTCTGCCAATGCCAATGATGGGCATGTAGCGTGAGCAAGAAATTAGTATTTGTTTTTATTTAGTCCCCAAGATTTAGAGGTTACATGTAACTGCAGTATAGTTTAGCCATTCTGACTTATACAATTGCAGACTAGCATCTTTCATGTCTTTGCTTAAAATATGTGGTGCTACTACAAATGGTCTGTTTTATATCTCAGGTTTAATTTAACAGTAATGGAAAAAAATTCAATACACCTATTTAAATAAAAATATTCAAAAAGAACCAAACTTTCTCTGTATTTTATAATTCCCTAGTGGTTAGATAGTTCCTCAGGGAACCCAAGGAACAGCATATGAAGAAAGCAGCTGTCGGTCTTCTATCTCGGTGGGAGTTGTGCATGAGTCACAAAGTGGAACTTAGCCTCATTAATGGCAAAAATCACTAGTTGCAACACCTCAGAAAAGAAAGGGTGAACCCTTCAGGCTGTAAT
>NW_012147853.1:2041212-2042910 GCF_000956105.1 Propithecus coquereli
TGAAGAAATTTCAATAAAAATAACAGGAGAGGTAATAGTCTGGTCTCTTTGGAAATGTTTGTCAAAGGACTCCTGATATTTTCTGAGAGGCCAGAATTATAGAATCAATCAACAAATCCTTTCTGTTTACCAAAACCAAGCAGAACATGTTAGCCCTAAAACCCAGTTTTAGGGCCACAGAGTAAATCTTTGGTTTTTACTAAATGGTGATTACAAACTTAGGAGCTAAGAAAGTATTCAAGATCCAAAGAGAAAAGTGAAACTCTCAAGGATAACTACTATAACTAGTTATTATTGTGTCAGCATAACTAGTAATTATTATGAATTAATATAACATGAAAATGGCACAGTTGGGTCCCAACGAAGAGAGGAATTGAACAGATATAAAAAAGACAAGAAACAGTTAAAGCTAAAGCCATTGATCTGATGGCTTGACTGTCTGACACCAGTCCACTACAGCTGGAAATTTGGCTTCTACTTGCCAACAAGGGGTAAAGGTGCTCCCTAGGGCACACTTACTCACTAGTTAAATCCAGAAAGCAAGGAGAAGTATTCCTTTTCCTGGAAGGATCCTGAAACCAATTCTCTGCTTTAAACTATAACCAGGGGCCCATGGAAGATAAGGACTCAGCTTTGTGAACAGAACTAAGTCAAGCTACCAACTAGATTTGTGACTGGATCTGTAATATCTGCAATATCATCTAAAAGTACCATTTTAAAAAATGCCTTTAAAAGATTTGATTCTGAATTGGGACTTGGAGAAAATGTCAAAAGCCTTACAGAAAAAGGAAGGAGGAAGAGAGGGAGATTTAGAGAAAGAAGGAAATGATAGAACAAAAGAAAATATCCTCATGTATAATGAGGCTTCAAAAACAAAATTCCAAAAAGCGTGAAGATATCTAGTATTAAGACATTTTTTAAAACGTTAAAGCTAAAGCTATAGTCAAAACCAGCAAGATGGGCATAATTATATTTTTAATGTAAACATTATATTATTAAAATTTTTAATTACTAAAAAATAAATTTAAATTATTTTTTAAAGTGGAGGTGGACATGAAAGAGATTTTCCCCTGAAAGTTAAAGCTTGATATCTAAATTGTGTGTGGTGATTAAAAAAGTAGTAAATTACTTTTCAAATCATAACAAAAATTTACAGTTATGTATGTAGGATTTTAAAGCATAAATACTGAGTATCATATTCTATAGTTTATAATGAGGAAGGTAGAAAGCAGAAGGAAATAAATAGAAAAAAATCCACAAAAATTCAGAAAATAAGAAAAAAGTCAAAAAAAAGGAGGGAGTGGTAAACAGAAAGCACAAATCAAAATATAACAAGAACTCTGAAGATAACAGAAATCGTGATAAATGTAGCAATTCAATCACCTACTGAAGAAAACATTCTCAGATTGGACAAACATAAAATTTGCCTAAAGATTGCTTACAAGAGACAGTTGTAAACATAAAGAAAAAGTCCAAAAAATAAAATACATCAATGGACATACTAACAAATCAATATCTATCCATCCATCAGTCAATCAGTAATAAATTAATGAAATCTGATGAAGCAAAAACCTTTTTGGATAAAATGGAGCTTAAGGCAAAATATTAGAATTTCTGAGGCACAATATTAATCTCTGTTCTCTATCTTTGACTGACTTGTTTAACTTTAAAATGTTGTCTTCAAGCTCTGAGATTCTT
>NW_012147853.1:2042960-2045489 GCF_000956105.1 Propithecus coquereli
AATTTTTTCTATATGTTTTTAGTTGTCCAATTAATTTCTTTCTATTTTTAGTAGAGACGGGGTCTCGCTCTTGATCAGGCTGGTTTCGAACTCCTGAGCTCAAACAATCCGCCCGCCTCGGCCTCCCAGAGAGCTAGGATTACAGGCGTGAGCCACCATGCCTGACCCCTTTGCCCATTTTTTGATAGGGTTGTTTGATTTTTTCTTGTTGATTTTCCTTAGTTCTAAATAGATTCTAGTTAGCAGCCCTTTAGATTCGTGATACGACATTGCCATTCAATGAACAAAGCAGCAGTGAATGATTGATTGTTGGGCAGGAGATAATGGAAAGTTGCTGTTGCTCAGTAGAAGAAGTGTTTGTGAGGATGTGAGAATGCTTAGAAAATACTTGAGAATATTTCCCAGAAACACAAAAGATATGGAGACAATCCTATGGTGGGCAGAAGTCTTGCATGAAAATATATGAGTGTCAGATGAATTAAAGTATTACTAATACTATGATGCCTTCATATTCATAAGCTGGAGAGGTCAGAGGAAACTCAAGTTGCATACATAAGCATCACATATACAAACTTTTTTATGTCTTCTAATAGCTACTGAAGGGACCCTTGATGAATCTGACATTGGGTATCTCCATCCAAATCATTTCATACCTTATTCAAGCAAGTGCACATACAAATGAAACAGCAGAAAGGAAGAGGGGTAAATGAGGAAACTTCTTTGGGATCTAAAAAAATTCTAACCCTAGTCTTGGAACTGAAAGCCCATTACATTGCCATATGGGAGAGAAGCTAACCCCATTGTATTCATAAATATGAGTTCTGCCATCACATTAAACTTCACAGTGGCAATCACAACAGTTTATAAAAATAAGATATGTGTAATGCAGAGCTCTTTTCCCCTCCAAAAAAATTCCTTTCATGAATTGATGCCTTAGTTGATACCTTGGATTTTCGACCAGACACTTTGGTTTGAAGTCCCAGTAATGTAACCTTGTGAATAATAAACATAATACTATGTCTTTCTCGAATCTTACAAGCAATATTGAGTGAAAGAAGCAATGTATAACAGAAGATAACTGATTTAAATATGTTTTATTTTATATAGTTTTTAAAAAGCAAAACCAAGCTATGTTTTTTTAGATTGCATATCTACCAAAACTACAAAGCAAAGCAAATTCAATATAGTGATTAGCTCTATAGTAAAGGAGTAAGTATACTGTGAGTAGAGGGCTTATGGGATGTCAGAAAGGTTATTTTTCTTGACCACTATAATTATTTGTTAAAATGTAAATTTATTTTATGTCCTATTCTGTATATGAGCTTTTTTTCATAGTTTTAAAAAGTTTAACAATAGTATCTTTTCATTTTCTCTAGCATCATAAAATATTTTTGGTTCTGACAGAGACGGCACCCTACAAATCTGAGACAATAGATCTCACAAGATGCCCAAACTGAGTAGCATCCTTGGCAAAGATTGTCCATTCTCCTGTTTGTTGCTTTTGTATTAGTACAATGATATGAAGAATTAGTATTTTTAAAAATTACATAATGGCTGCTCATGACCAAATATTTCACAGAGATTTTTATAATATACCCCTTTGGTTTTTAAATCACAGTCCTCCTGCTGTCATCACTTTCCATGGCAGCAGTACCGATCTGGGCTGGGACAAATCCTAGAGATGGGTTCCAAGGTACATTTTATATGCATGACTTCGTCTCAATGGAAATCTCAGTGTTCTTGTCAAATGTCTAAATTCTTAAAGCAGTCCTCAGAGATGGGCTGATGGGGTCTGAATACACCAGTGTCTAAATACCTGGTATCTCAAAGCAGTCACTATGATATTTGCTGGGACCTGCTCCTTCTTACTTGGCAGGCTTTGGTTTTCTTCTGTCACTCAGATTCAGGTTGATTAATTTTCTGGGTAGTCCATCTGGCATTGGATTCCTCTCTGGAGAGCGAACTCTTCCTCTCTGACTCACATTTGCTGTAGCCATTCTGGCAGTATTTCTTTGCCAGGAGGGAAATCCTTCCAATGGAGAAATAAAGGCAGCTATCATAGTAAGGGACATTTACCCAGGATAGTGTAACAGGGAACTTCTCTCTTCTCAAGAGTCACTCGCCCGTTTTGAATCAAATATATGATTAAAAAAAATGGCTTTCCTAGCCCTAAGGCTACATGTTCTCCCCACGCTAATGCCAACAACCATCAAATCCTCATTCTCGGGTATAGAGCCAAGGTCCAAACTATTATGTCCAGATAAACAGAGTCACAGAGTTCAAACAAGCCTGCAGAGCTTACCAACTTGCGAATGTGTGGGGAAAGTTCTTATAGAAATGGCAACATAGGATGAGAAAACTGCTCCTGCTCACAGACCTAGGATTGAATTCTGGTCCTGCCATTTACTATCTGTTTTGTTCAGAGCATTTACCTTATGGGATAGGTAAATATATTATAAGTAAACAGCTGAGCTTAGGGCATTGTGCATAATAATATGCAATGACTGTATACTATGATACTGTTACTGC
>NW_012147853.1:2058694-2060127 GCF_000956105.1 Propithecus coquereli
CAGTTCTTTTTGAACATTAACTATCAAGTAGCCACTATAATAGCCAGCTCATAGTAAACATGCAAAAAATGATAGTTATTGGTTTATCATCCCAGAATTAGCTTTTCTTCCCCTATTTAAAAGACCAGATCAGTGGCCCACAAAAAGGTATCTAGCTGTATTTAATCTAGTTATATTTCTCTAAGTGAAAAGTTATGTAACATCACATACCCATTTAAAGAAAAGCTTATCATAACAAGTAGAGGTAACTTTATTGGAAGTACCTAAGGTTTACACACAAATTGGGATTTAGAGTGGATAAGAATTGATGAAGACTGGGGACTCTATATATTTTATTGTTTTATTAGAGGAAGTGATGCTAATTAGTTCCCATTTTATTGATAATACATGTTTTCTTGCAATATGCTGTATTTACAAAAGTATGTAAGCTTGTTTTCTACCTTTTGCTTTGACACATTATAATAGAATGTGCTCAAGTTTCATGAAAAATTTGAACTCCAAATTAACACTTCTCTTTTATCTTATTAGAAGGAGCTGCAAGTTCTTTAGTATGGTCAAGAATTTACTGAAGAGGAAATGGATCTCCAAGATGGAGAGAAAACATTAAAGAGTTTCTGCAAAGGTCATGCCCGCTGGAGAGGTGAGAAGTATTTGCTGCTTCAATAAGTCAGATTAAATTCCCCCGACTAAAAGAAGAGAATGAGCTTTGAAAAATGTTACATGCTTCCTTGCTGTTTTGTTTTTGACCACATCATTCCAAGTGTGAAGTTTAACAACTGGAGCTCCAAACACTTCATAAGCGTTCACCACAATTGTCAGAACTTGGAAAGATGTTATAAGATTGCCTTGGTGAGTGAGAAATTCTTGTTTGCACCACACCAATACCAATGCTGCAACGAATAAACTAATCTAGAGAATAGAGGCTGTGACTCTGAAAAAAGTGACATATTGGGAAAACTGATTTGGTTCTTTTGGAGGTATACAGAAACTTTGCATAGCATACTTATTTTGCCTAAGATACATGCTGGAAAGTGGGCATTACTACCTCTAATTGCAAATGATAACTTTGAGATGCAGAAATATAACATGCCTTGCACAACTTTGTGTAAAATAAGGGAGTGTCTGGAATATAATTTTCAATCTTTATTCCTCTAGTATCTACTACTTCAATACCTATTATCTGAGTAAAAGGCTCTTATATTCAGGGGCTTATTACTTTCTTATAAAAGGAAATAAGAAATCAATTAACCAGCTAACTTCTAGTCAGTGGATTTTTAATTTTTCTTTTTTTCCCCTAAGATTTAGGAACAACATTGATCCCTGATGTAATGACTAAGCCATGATTAGGAACATTTTCTACAGTAAGTAGTTTGGGTATATGTATTTGGACTTTTTTCTTTGCAGGCCCCTAAGCATTCCTGAATGTTTTCTTT
>NW_012147853.1:2061887-2062702 GCF_000956105.1 Propithecus coquereli
ACTTATGCATTTTTCATAAATTACTTCTCATGAATCTCACTAAAATCTTGTGAAAAATAACATTAATTTTTCCAATTAGATATGTTAAAATTGAGAAACAAAGAAGTTTAGTAACTTGGTATGGTATCTAGCCTTCCAAGATAGCCTCGATAAACCACCATTTATTTAGGTCCTTGTACAGTTACTTACCACATTGATTCTGAGCTCATGCTATGACTCACTTTAATATAAGACAACAATAGACACTGAGATAGTCCAACAGACACTCAAGAAGGCCCCATGGCTTTTGCTTTTGTATTTTCGGGAGCCCTGGTCCACCCCGTGACTCATTCAGCTACATTACTGGAGATATTATACTACATGGAAGAAAACATCTGAAAGACCCTTTGAAGGGAGAGAAGCCCAGCTGACTCCATGAACAAGCTGAGGCTGGATTTTAAGGCATCCCACAAAGTCGCCTCTTTCCCAGCTGCCATCTTACTAAACCTACATGAGACACCAAACACAACCAAGGAAAGAACCATACAGCTGAGCTATAGTCAACACACAGTCATGAAAAATAACAAAAGGCTTGTTGTTTTAAGCCAGTAAGATTTGGGGCCACTTGTTACACAGAAAAATGTCACCAAAACATGTATTTATGGTTTCATAGCCAGTGAACAGGGATTTGACCTGGCAACATGGCTTGAGGTCCTGTGCTTTTAATTGGTAGAATACCCTGTTTCATGATAAAACACACACACACACACACACACACACACACACACACACTGAAGCAGGCTTATACAGTGCTATTAATAGATCACTGAATTTAG
>NW_012147853.1:2062752-2063617 GCF_000956105.1 Propithecus coquereli
ATTAGATATGTTAAAATTGAGAAACAAAGAGGTTTAGTAACTTGGTATGGTATCTAGCCTTCCAAGATAGCCTCGATAAACCACCATTTATTTAGGTCCTTGTATAGTTACTTACCACATTGATTCTGAGCTCATGCTAGGACTCACTTTAATATAAGACAACAATAGACACTGAGATAGCCCAACAGACACTCAAGAAGGCCCCATGGCTTTTGCTTTTATATTTTCGGGAGCCCTGGTCTACCCCGTGACTCATTCAGCTACATTACTGGAGATATTATAATACATGGAAGAAAACATCTGAAAGACCCTTTGAAGAGAGAGAAGCCCAGCTGACTCCATGAACAAGCTGAGGCTGGATTTTAAGGCATCCCACAAAGTCGCCTCTTTCCCAGCTGCCATCTTACTAAACCTACATGAGACATCAAACACAACCAAGGAAAGAACCATACAGCTGAGCTATAGTCAACACACAGTCATGAAAAATAACAAAACGTTTGTTGTTTTAAGCCAGTAAGATTTGGGGCCACTTGTTACACAGAAAAATGTCACCAAAACATGTATTTATGGTTACATAGCCAGTGAACAGGGATTTGACCTGGCAACATGGCTTGAGGTCCTGTGCTTTTAATTGGTAGAATACCCTGTTTCATGATAACACACACACACACACACTGAAGCAGGCTTATACAGTGCTATTAATAGATCACTGAATTTAGATGCAAGATACTTATAATAGAGGAGTGTCAAAATTATCCCCAACCACTGAATTTTCTCCAACAATAGATGATTTTTTAAAATCACAATTTATAAGTGTCGAACATTTCCATACCTTATACAACTTGTCATTTCCAGTTGGATGTCT
>NW_012147853.1:2065201-2066784 GCF_000956105.1 Propithecus coquereli
TTAAACACATAAATGAAGGAATGACCAAATGAATGATGGCTACAACACCTGCACACAACTAGGTCTACTCCTGCTACCCTAATCTTCCTGGAACACAAGAATGTTTTGTAGCCTGGGCTGAAGAACTGAGAACATTGAGCACCCCACATCTCCACAGAACAGCTTCCTGCTCTGCCCAGCTGCTTGTTTCCTCTGGCTGACCAAGAAATGCATTTAGAATTTTACCTTCTTCAGTCCTTCTTCACCTTCATTAGGCATCTTTGCTATTCATTTGATTAATTTGGACTCACTGGGTAATTATAGTCCACAGAATTCTGCTTTGTTAGGCTAGGCTCAAGGTGATGATCAATCCATGTTCTAAAAAGTAATTACGTAGTTTCAGCCTCCCCTGAGGAAACCCATAAACCAGTCATTTAACCTTGTGAACCATAATAGGATAGATAAAATAAAATTATCTGAAACACCAAGAGGTGTATAAATTTTCTTTTTTTGCTCTCCCCTAACTTTTTTCCCCTGAATGTCTATATACTATGAGACCCAATAATTACTGTGCTTATACATAACCATGTGTCCATAGGTCAATAATTGAGTGTGTTGATAATCACCACTCCCCCTTTCCTTTGTCTCAAAGAAAGGCTCTGACACGAATAGAATGAAATGGTGAGTGAGTCCTTAGGACCCATGAAAAGTGACATTAAATTCTAATCTTCCTCCTATATGATTCTTCTGGCCCATGGAAGAATGGGAAATAATCTCTCAGAACACAATGCTGTCAAAGACAGAGAATATACCTTATTAAGGGAGAATATCTTATGACTATGAGCTGCCATTGCACTGTCTCTTAAAAATTGATGTTTGTCCTTACATCAAGAAAAGTATTATTTCAATAGTTTATTTTAATGCATTAATAGTAAAAGATTAGTGTGCCTATTGTTCCCACTGGTGGAAGTATTGAAATAGTTACTTGAATTGAAAGAAATGTGTTGCTTTGGCTCATGGGATGGGCATAGGACCTCAGTTGTTCCTGTCCTGTTTCTAATCCCCCTACACCCCTACAACTGAAACTCAGGATGGATATTATCAGTGTTGGACATTTCTTGAGATTGTAGCCCAAACTCAGCCATTGCACAGATCCTGGAAGGATCTTCTATGGGGTAGTTGGCTCATTAAGAGCAGATCAAAGGGCTTGAAGAAAGGGCTGATTAATAGGTACATTCCAAATTGAAAGCAAAAGTGCAGGGTAGGAACGAGGGAAAATTTTCCTGAGGACTCTGTCTGAGATCAAAGAAAGACCATGTTAGCCAAAACTTTAACTTTTAACTTCCTACACCGTACTTCCCTTCTAAAATTACTCTAATCCTTCAGTAGAGAAGTATGTATATTCAAAGTGCAACGAAGCCATATTTTGGTCAAATACTATATGATGCACAAGGGTTAAAATCTATATTCAGCCAAAGCCAGGACATAAAATATCACCATCACAGAATAAACATTTGAGACATGGCAATGAATCTAGAATGTATCTAAACACTGTGCAGCAGAATTGCAATTTTATTCTTCAAAAGTGCTATAGTAACATTTTA
>NW_012147853.1:2078019-2079053 GCF_000956105.1 Propithecus coquereli
TTCAATAGTTTATTTTAATGCATTAATAGTAAAAGATTAGTGTGCCTATTGTTCCCACTGGTGGAAGTATTGAAATAGTTACTTGAATTGAAAGAGATGTGTTGCTTTGGCTCATGGGATGGGCATAGGAGCTCAGTTGTTCCTGTCCTGTTTCTAATCCCCCTACACCCCTACAACTGAAACTCAGGACGGATATTATCAGTGTTGGACATTTCTTGAGATTGTAGCCCAAACTCAGCCATTGCACAGATCCTGGAAGGATCTTCTATGGGATAGTTGGCTCATTAAGAGCAGATCAAAGGGCTTGAAGAAAGGGCTGATTAATAGGTACGTTACAAATTGAAAGCAAAAGTTCAGGGTAGGAATGATGGAAAATTTTCCTGAGGACTCTGTCTGAGATCAAAGAAAGACCATGTTAGCCAAAACTTTAACTTTTAACTTCCTACACCATACTTCCCTTCTAAAATTACTCTAATCCTTCAGTAGAGAAGTATGTATATTCAAAGTGCAACAAAGCCATATTTTGGTCAAATACTAGATGATGCACAAAGGTTAAAATCTATATTCAGCCAAAGCCAGGACATAAAATATCACCATCACAGAATGAACATTTGAGACATGGCAATGAATCTAGAATGTATCTAAACACTGTGCAGCAGAATTGCAATTTTATTCTTCAAAAGTGCTATAGTAACATTTTAAAAGTTTAGTATTAAAGGCAAAAACAAAAATATTTCATGGCATTATCACTGACTAATTCCTCCTGCAGATGCCGTTTGGAACACTCACGATATTAAACAGATGTTCACTTTCCACTGAGGTCAGTGGAGGTACAAGCTAAGTTTTAGACAGCACAACCTCTATACATTCCTTGATTATGGTGATGTTGCCATTAAGTTTTTATGCCTTCTTTCTCCTTGAATGCAGCTGACCAAGATAAAGATCAAAATATAGTTATCTCTTCTTTAACACTATTGATTTGCTCAATAGCGATGTTGCAATTTCATTGAAGCAATTTCACATGCTTTAAGAAA
>NW_012147853.1:2079730-2080526 GCF_000956105.1 Propithecus coquereli
ACAGCAGAAAGTGGTCATTCACCTAACGAATGTACAGTGGCTCGGTTTTCCAGGTAGTGGCCGTTCCCGTCAGAGGGTGACCATGTCTACGTCTACAGCAGCATGCACGATGTTGGGAGATAACTATAGTATTTCTATCTATCTTGTGCTATTTTTGTAAGTATATTTTGCAACAAACAGCCTTAGAAGATGGAGGTAGTATCTCATTTGGGTCAGAGAGCAGATTTATTTCCTAACTAGAATAATAAAAGTAATGTCTTCTTCAGGGACAAAAATTGAGAATTTGCCAATAACCCATTATAAGACTGGGAGTTTCCTAAGCTTGATGTTCTTCAGCTGTGACATAGATCAACCTTCACCAGGGCCTGCCTTCATATCACCCATATGGGACTTTGGGGGCAAGGGGAGCTGGTGTAAAGTTCACAATGCCTGCTGTGCAGGTGAGTGATAAATTGCGTAATGCACAACATTCATTGTTTCTTTCTCAATTGAATGTGTGGAAGGTGTAATGAGTAAATAGGCAAGTTATGCTCCTGTTTAGGGGTTGCTTGAACACTTGACATACTGGATAGACATTCCAGTGAATAAATACATGGGCAACAAAGAACGCATGAGCAAATTTTCTGGTTGTATCCACAGGCTAAAGGAAGCCGTTTCACTACTGGGGAGAGAAAAAGGAAGGCCAGTATCTGGGTTTACTTAACATACTTTAGTTACAAGTTGCCTGAAATTACTTGTTCTACCTGTTGTTTAAGGACATTTAATCACAATTTGACAATTAAAAAAAGAGAATATC
>NW_012147853.1:2091540-2092654 GCF_000956105.1 Propithecus coquereli
ACTAATCATTTACATTACCATAATGATGAAAATAGACTGCAAGGAGACTGAGGAAAATAATATTTTACTTTGTGAAAATTTCTCTCTAATCAGTTATGAACCATGATGCTGCCTAGATCCCTTGGTATGGGTAATATTTCTCAATGTAATTTCTAAGATGCAACCAGCCAGTAGTTCCTTTCATGTTTGAAATTGCCTCTGAAATTCCAAAAGGCCGTAACTATTAAAAAGTAACTATCTGTGATATAGGAAGCAGCAGTCAAATCACTACTATGATTTATTAAGAGATTTGCTTCTTTGAGATCATGGACTCAGCAGTTTGTATTCACTGTTTTTTCTTCATATACTCCTATAAAGTAGAAATTGTTATTCTCTCCACTTTCCTGGTGACAAAGCTGATGTTTAGTGAGGCTGAGCAATTAGTTCAATGTCATATAGGTAGCAAAATAGAAATCTGGAGATTTAACCCTCATCTCTTTGATGCCAAAGCTAATACTCATAGTATTATCTTTTTATTAATTTCTCCTTTGAAAATTTATGAAGCATTTACTACTATGTAACTGACTTTCTAGAAGGTGTTGCTTAAGCGATGAACAAGAGAGACATGAATCTGAAAAGTATGATCATATCTGAAAAGTATGCTATAAAGAAATAAATATACATAAAATAAGGAAAATATCATAAACTAATAAGTTCTATGTAGAGAATAAAGTAGGATGATATGAAAAGAGAGAGTAGAGACCACTGCATGCAGGTGAGTCAGGGAAATTCCTTCTGTGAAATGGGCATTTTAAGCAAACTTGGGAATGACAAGGTGCCCATCATCTGAAAACTAGAGGAAGAATTTCAGAGCAAAGTATGAGCTTGGTCTGAACAAGAGACCCCCAAAAAGGAAAGTATGGCTATATCATAGTAGGGAAAAGAGAGAGAAGGCAGAAGCCACTAAGAATTTTGGATTTAATTTTAAATGCAATGTGAAATCCTTGATGCTTTTAAGTAGGAAAGTAAAACTCTGGCTACTGTATAGAAAATAAATTCCAGGGAGAAAAATAGAGGTAGAGCCCATGAGAAGCAATTAAAATAGTCCAGTAGGGAGAGATAACAGTATCTGGAC
>NW_012147853.1:2095379-2096093 GCF_000956105.1 Propithecus coquereli
TTAACCCGCACTTGGATGAGGCAAAGACATAAAGTGTAACCATAATGTTTGTACCCTCACAATACTCTGAAATAAAAAAAAAAAAAAAAACAATATGGAGAGATTCTATATACCCCGTACCCAGTTTCCACCTATGGTAGCATCTTGCAAAATTATCTCACAGTACGACAGCCAAGATGTTGACATTAGCAAAGAAAATATACTAGACATATTTATCACACATGGCTCCCTCAGGTTGCCCTTTTATAAGGACACTCAAGTGCCTCCCACACTCATCCCCTATTACCCTTAGCAACCAATCATCTGTTTTCCATATTTATAATTTTGTCACTTCAAGAATTTACATAAATGGAATCATACAGTGTGTAACATTTTGAGACTGCCTTTATTCATTCAGCAAAAATCTCTGGATTTTTATCCTGATAGTCGTATGTATCATAGTTTGTTCCCTTTTATTACTATTCCATAGTACTTTTAGTACTATTCCAAAGTATGGATGTTTGAGGTTTATTTTAATCATTCACCTGTTGAAAGATTTCTGGGTTTCTTCCAGTTTGGGAACTATTATGAATAATGATTCTATGAACATTTCTGTACAGGATTTTGAGTGAACATATGTTTTCATTCCTCTGGGATAAATGCCCAGGGGTGTAATTGCTGGGTCATATGGTAGTTACATGTTTAGATTTTTAAGAAAAGAGCAAGCTGTTTTCC
>NW_012147853.1:2098398-2105284 GCF_000956105.1 Propithecus coquereli
TGAGACAGAGTCTTGCTATGTCACCCCAGCTGGAGTACAGTGGCATCAGCCTAGCTCACAGCAACCTCAAACTCCTGGGTTCAAACTACCGTCTTGCCTCAGCCTCCTGAGTAGCTGGGACTACAGGCATGCACCACCACGACCAGCCAATTTTTTTCTTTCTATTTTTAGTACAGACAGGGGTCTCACTCTTGCTCAGGCTGGTCTCGAACTCCTGAGCTCAAGGGATCCTCCTGCCTCGACCTACCAAGGTGCTAGGGTTATAAGTGTGAACCACTGCGCCTGTCAGGCTCCACTTTTTAGTTTCTATTTAAAATACAGAAATAGTGGTATTCAGAATCTTTGCCACAAATTATTATTTAACTATCTTGAGAGACAACTAGCAAATATTCAGAGGGCTGGACCTAAAAAATGACCATGAAATAAAAAATTTTCCTTTAGGTCAAGGTCATGACATATGCTTCCGTTGTCATTGGAACTCTCATCCTTCCCTATTTTCTATCTGGCCTCCATTTAGTAACTATAGTATCGATTTACTTTGAGCACACCAGACAAAATTGAAAGACAAACTCTGGATCATGATTGAAGGCATGTGATATTTTTGAAAAATTTACTCATGGCCTTGACTTACATGAGAATAACCTGCTTAGGAAGAAGTGAAAATATTTATTAGTCAATTAGAACTAAGTCAAGTAAGACTAAAGTGGTCCCCTGTTGTCTGCAGTTTGTCTTTCTGCATTTCTGGGTTCCATGGTTTCAGTTACCCATGGTCAGCCATGGTCCAGAAATATTAAATGGGAAATTCCAGAAATAAACATTTCATAAGTTTTGAATTGCAAACTGTTCTGAGTCGCATGATGAAATCTTATGCTGGTCCACTTCATCACATGTGGAATCATTGCTTTGTCCAACATATACATGCTATATACACTCCCTGCCTGTTAATCACTTGAAGCTTTCTGCATTATCAGACCAAAAAACATATAATATCCATAGGGTTTGGAACTATCTGTGGTTTCAGGCATCCATTGGAGATCTTGTAAAGTATTCTCCAAGGATAAGGGGGACGGCTGTATTATTGTTACATCTCAGAAACACCAACAGTTCTTAAACCTGAGACTTTTTTACCCATCTTTTTCCTTTAGTCAATAAAAATTTATTAGATGCATGCCATGTAGAAGAAACACAATTATAAAATGTGAAACACAATGCGTATATTATATCTAATGATCACAACAACACTGTAAAGCAAGTTATCCTCATTTTAGATGTTTTATTTAAATCGAGGTCAGAAAATTTAAGCAATCTTCCCACCACACACAGTGTAGAAGTCTGAGCTAGGTTTTGGAATCTGCGTCTATTAGCATATACCATGCAATGAACATTCAGTCCAAAAGCACACATGTGAATCCACTTTGTGTCAGACACTGTATCAGAAATAGTGAAGGAAATTCAGTCTTTGCTTACAAGGAAAGAATTTGTCAGTAGACTAGAGAAAACACAAAAATTATAAATGTGTAAATGTAATGCTAAAGGCAGTACAATGGAGCTTTGAGGAGCAAGCTCAGAATGGAGAATCCAAACAAGGTCTACACCTAAGAGTGTTCTTTCTCAGGCACCAGCTCACCACTAAGACCAAGTGAAGAAGAACAAACATAGCTGCCATTTCTCATACCTCCTCCTCCAGTCTCTCCTCCTCCTCCTCAAGAAAATTACAAAAACGGTGTGAAATTGCATTAGCACTGAATATCCTCCCAGCCACTATAAATCTGCATTTCACCCTTTGTTAGAATGGTACTTAAGTTCCAGAGAGAAAGACATCCAGGATTTTGGAAGTTATTTCATAGGGATAAGAATAAGTTTCATTTGTCAAAAAGGATTCTATAAAAAAGCCCAAGTACAAAAAGGAATAAAGTGATTTTAAATTAATAGCAACTCACTGCCCCAATAAAGCAAATGTGCAGGTGTGATGATAAATATGAGAAGATAGGTCTTATGAAATGGTTTGACATGAATAAGAATCAGTACACGCTGCATATAACATGGGCCTTGGGGATCTTGCTAAAGGATCAATGTATTTTGATGGATATAGCTTTGGTTTATACTGATTTTTTTAAATCTTAGATGCCAAGAAGTTTTTATTTTCGTGCAGTTTGTTCCTGTGCTAATCTAAAATGTTACAAAAAGGCTAGAGGCATGAAATCAATCACTTGACACTTAAATTCTAGAAAGATTTGAAAAAATAAGCACTATTTGCTTTTGACTGCCTCTAAGGTGGGTAAACTGTTTATAGGTCTTGTAAATGAAGAGTGAACACTCACACAAGTGAGAGAACTTGGTGCATTGTAGCCATGGCGCCTGGAACTTGCTCTGATGCATGATGTATCACATCACCAAGGCGGGAAGACGTTATTTGTCACGTTTGGTTTTACAATAAAGAAAAGAAAATGTAAAAGAGACACTTTGATACCTATTCATAATAGTATGATTACAATATGTTTTTGTTTATAAAATGTAGCTTCTGTGTATGTATAGGGCCTACAAAGACCTTATGATCACTCAGAGACTGAGATTCCTTTGACCCCTTAAGAACAAGTTTCCCCCTCTCCAGTGCTTTATCCATGAAATTCTTTTTTACCTGGAAGTTCCTTTCTACCTGGAAGTTTCTTCATATACACTCTAGCCTCCCTTACTTTGCTGACTCCTACTTACCCTTCAATTCCCAGTCTAGATGCTGCTTCCACTAGGAAGTCTTCCCTGACCTGCCTGATAAAGGTTGAGTGGCCTCCTACGTCCTTCCTTAACACTCAATGCACCCCTTCCCGTTTATTAACACCAAACAAGTGGTTGTCCAGCTATTGGTCTCCTCATATGGAAGGTGTGTTCCACAAGAGCATGATAAGCATCTGTTTTTCTCTTGCTCATCACTGTGTCTCCAGAGTCTGGTCCAGTCCGACACTTTTTTTTTTTTGATACGGAGTATCACTCAGTCACCCTGGAAATAGTGCAGTGGTGCAGTAATAGCTCACTGAAACCTCAAACTTCTGGGCTGAAGCTATCCTCCTGTCTCAGGCATGTGCCACCACCCCCGGCTAATTTTTCTATTTTTAGTAAAGACAGGGTCTCACAGGGTCTCAGTTGCTCAGGCTGGTCTGGAGCTACTGACCTCTAGTGATCCTCCTGCCTCAGCCTCCCAGAGCACCAAGATTACAGGTCACACGTGGCCAGCCCCTGACACTTAATAGGCTCTTCAATAAACATTTGTTGAATGAAAATGTAATGCTCTCTGCCTAGAATAAGTTCATATTCAATTATAGGTTTTTATCTTCATCCAATTCTGAATTCCAGTGTTTGAAGCAAATTGTTTTATTAAGCTAATAATAACATATTTGCTTTTTTTTTTAAATTTAGTTTCCAGGTTGCTTAGCTGATCCTACCAACTTATTGTAAAAAGCATGCAACCAATTATGTGTAAGGGCCTAGTCCATGTCTCTTGGATTGACCTATTTTTTTATTTTTCTCTTCAATATGCCCTACCTTATGGAAAATATTACTTTTTTGGTTTGAAAAGAATCTATTTTCAATATAATTTTCTTTATGCAAATCTCCAAAATCACCAAAGTGATGATAATGCCTGTAAATTGGTTTTTGAAAGTCTTTCCCTATTATCATGGCTTGTTACTAAGATTATTAAATTGCTTTAATAAATTCATTTAATCTGCATTTGAAAAGACTAATTGAGCTCAAAGAGAAAATGAGAAAATTAGGATACATGTCTTCTCTGTACATTTTGAGTTCCAGGATCAGGATCTCCACAAATTAAAAATATCAGCTTCCTTGCAGGAGGCAATACCACAAGGAAAAATGCTATATGATATAAGAGAAGAATAGTTAGATACCTGGGTCAAAATCCCAGTTGTAATATAGAATCCATGTATCCTAGGGCAAGTTGCTTAAACACAGTTTCCTCATCTGTAAAATTGAAATAATACCACTTACTTTAGAAGGTTGAGCATAGGTTACAAATGACACATAACGGTCACCTAGAATAATGTTCACGATCTTGTTAAGAGCTCAGTAAGCTAAAATATATGATTGATGTAGATTTTGAGTTATGTTTCACATTATGTTAATGATATATGCCTGAAAAATGTTTCCTATATGACATTGTTCTTTATTGAAAAATCCTTTCATAACACTATCCTTTGTTACGATTAGAAACTTTTATCTATGGGAAATAAATTCCTTATAGATTTAAAAAATGTGAAAACTTTTAAAAAATCAAATGTCTGAAGGAGAAAAAATGTGACAATTTTAAAATATAATAAAGTTACTCATAGATTTGGATTTCAAATTAAAAAATATAATAAAGATATTCAAGACCATAAATGATATAAAGGAAATAGGGTTATTTTTATTTTGGGCAGAGTAGTTTAAGGGTACAAAATAGAACACTGACAATTTATCTATAGAGAATCCACTTGACTGAAACATCCATCATCCCATGATCCCAATAGACTATACTAAATGATTAGACAGTAATTCAGAGTCTGAACTATCTTTATATATGGTGACCACTGTTCTTTAAATGAAGCTATGATAAGAAGATTTGATTTTTGAAAAATAAATCATTATACTCATTCAGAATGCCTTGCTATGACTTTCAGGCCCTAGTTTCTTTTTCTTTCACATCACAGATTTGGTCTGGGTAATATCAATGTGTCCTTTCAACATTCCCTGATTCATTTACCTGATACCAGAGAGTATGATAGGGTTGGCCAGCACACTTTGCTACAAAGCTAAACATTTTATAAAACCTAAAATAAAGCTCATATCCTAAAGCAAGTGTTTCTTGCCTTATAGGAGATTCTATAGTGCTAATGAAGCTAACAAAGCTACGGCACTTTTCACCAAATCCATCTAATATCTCAGGAGAACTAGGAGTCCCGAGTTAAGAAAGCCTGCATTAGGGAGCTTCAGCCAATAATGCTTTGTGAGGTCCTGGTGCCCACCCATATTTCCCTGAGATAAGACGATAGAGCATCTAGCCACATATCTCTAACCGTTAGCCCTGGTGACTTACAAACACAAAAAATGCCACAAAACTTTGAGGTTTCCTGAGAATATTTGTTCCTTTTGTCTCAGTCAAACCTTTGTTTGGTACTTGTTTCCGTTCTCAAGTTTAAGGTATTTCTTCTTAATTGAGAAGAAATAAGTTAGAAGTGTAAAGCCTACCAAAATGGCTATCTGTGAAGAAAATAATGCTTTGGGTTTTTTTGACTCCCAGTTTCTCCTATCCATAAATTAAGATGATAACACACGCTATACCTAATCACAAGCTAATCGTGAAAATCAAATGAGATAATAAATTTAATTATTGTTATTATTAAAAGTTTTTGTTTATTGATCCTATACTATATGTCAAACCCTTTGCTAAGGAACATATATACATAAATTTATTTAATCCCCGCACAAACTCAATGACAAGGTCAAAGAGCTACTAGGCACCCAGCCAGGATACAAACTAAGGCAGTCCGATGGCAGAGTAAAGACTCTCAGTGCTTCAGTAATCTCTCCCTGTTAAGAGCCACACTTGAAAGTCCTTGTAAATAATAGCAAAGCAGTTATTCCTATGTATACTCTCATGAGATATCTGTGATCCAACTGGAAGGGTAAAGGTTGAGAATTTTGTTAATATCCCCACACATGTAAAAGACTGGCATTTCTGTGGTTATGGTAGGAGGAAAGGTAATAAATGTGGCAGGTCTGATTCACTTGGTTTGCTTATCTCTGCAGCCATGGTGACAACTCTTGGTCAGACTCTGAAAACTAAGCTATTGGAATGTTTTCACAGATTTTGGGTATTGATGTTATTCTATTAATATATATATGAAGTAGTGAGTCAAGCTGAACCAATTCATCGGCATAGTTAAGTAAACCTAAAGATTCATCATGGGCATGTGGTGCCTTGTTTGGAGTCTGCACCATGGCTGGTCACATGATAGTCAGTTTCCCTTAGGAAAAGTGGACTATAAGCTTTTCTGGGCAGTAATATCTTGTGTACATCCCGGGAGTTTACAGTTAGAGAGAAAACTGGATCTGTGTGATCCTACAGAGGGAAGACAAAAAAGACTATGATTGATTAACTTCTCTAGCCTTCACCCATGTGTTTCTTTTTCCTGCTGTTACTGAACTATATCCATTACTATAATAAATTTTAGCCATAACCAAAACATATTATGTTGAACCATGTGAATCTTTCCAGTGAACCGTTAAAGTGATAGGTGGTCATGGGGCTGCCAATGCATATGGTAACAAGTAACACAAGGAATGATTTTAAACTTATTTAATCAATCCATTGTGGTTCTATAGCCATGGTATATGTAAAGACCAAAACTTTTAAGCCTGACTGAACAAGGGCAACTAGCTTCATTAATCACATCCTGACACTTTAGGAACCCATCAATAGGCTGTGGACTCCCTTCAGTGTTCATTCTTCTATGGCTGATGTAAATCCTCTCTAACTTCAGTAACCAATACAAATGATGTTTCCACAACAGGTATTTCTGCAATTTTGCCTCTATTACTAATACAATCCCCAAATCAACTCTTCCCATAATCTGATATTATTTTAACTCTCCTTTACTAGATTAGAATATCCCAACGGCATGATTCTTCCTTATTTACATAAACAATTAATTCAGTTTTTGCTTTCAGATGTTAAGTGGTTATGTTATTTTTCACTGAGATCATTTTTTTCTATGAGAAACTATAAAGTGATATTGAGCAACAGACTTGGGTTTACATCCCAACTCTGCCACTTACCAGCTATGTCTCTATGGTTCAGTTACTTAACCTCTTTTAGCCTGTTTCTTCAGTTAAAAAA
>NW_012147853.1:2107809-2108956 GCF_000956105.1 Propithecus coquereli
CAATCCGAAATAAATAGACAATAAATATTCCTGTTAATGGGTAAATGCTTAACTGTACATACTTTCCGTATTATTCAGTTAAAAGAAATCTCAGAAACTTTTGAATCATAAACTTTGTTATTTGGTTGAGAAACACAAGTCTCAGACAGATTATGTAATTTCTCCAAAGTTGCAAAGTACTAAATTGGCAGAGCAGGGGCTGACTCATGGCTTAGTGCCACTTCCCCCATGCTGTTTAGCCTTCAGTGGTTTTCCCAGGATTATAAACTTAACAGTTTTCTGGAGTAATTGTTTCCTTTAGAAATAATACTTCATGTTTTGCTAGGTTTACAGAAAAATTGCCTGCATAATTGGCTTCTTTTTTCAACTTAAGCTGCAATTTAAGCTAAAAGTGATTTTTTTTTAATATCCGTGAGCTCACTTTACCAAAAAATCAGAAAAATACCCTCATCGATGCCTACAAACAAAAATCAAAGCCTACAAATAATACACCTTTTCCAACTTAAGACACATATGAAAGTACGTTTTTATTTTTCTCAGCAATAAAAAGGAACTAAGAACTAATATACACAATGGGCTAGAGTAATCTCAAAATATTATTCTGAATGAAAGAAGCCAGACATAGAAGTCTGCATTGTGTATAATTCCATTTACATGAAGTTTCTAGAACAGGAAAAACTAATCTATGGTGAAATAAATAACACACATTTTTTCCTGGGGGAATTGAGAGGTATAGTAGGTGTGAAATGACTGAGGAAAGCCACAAGGAAATCTTCTGTGTCAATGGAATGTTCTGTATTTTAATAGGTTTTTGAGTGTTATATGACTGCATGCATTTGTCAAAATTTATCAATCTGTAACACTAAAGATCTGGACATTTGTTTATTTGTAAATTGTACCTCCAGAATACATTTTGGAAAAAATCCTACATTTATGCACTTTTGCATCTGTTCATGACTATTCTTTTGTGCTTCTAAGTCTCATGTGACTGCATTATATTTGAAAACTTTAAGTAACTACAAGAAAGCTGATAAAGAGGTATGTAAAATGTGATCACTGTCATAGAAGGGAAAGGAAAGTATACCAAGTGCTAACTGACAGCTCACAGCAGTGTATCCATTCACCTTTATGGAGCAGGCAAGTTCAC
>NW_012147853.1:2111356-2112822 GCF_000956105.1 Propithecus coquereli
TAAATTATTCTTCTTTCTTCCCTCCCTTTAATAACTGCCACTCCAGGGCATATACCCAGTCTATCATTCAAGCAATAAACTTAGGAAGCTTCATGAACTCATCCTTTTGAGTCACACCCCATCAACTCCTGTGGAGTCCATCTCCCTAATGAATCTGAAAATCACTCCACCTTTATTGCAGTGTTTCTGATGTGGCTCTTAATTCTGTCTTGGATTCAGACACATTTTTTTGCTTTTCATAAATCTAGTCCTGTTTTCTTTCGATTAATTCTCCACTCTGTCACAGAGTAAGCTTCCCAAAATGCAGATATTACCATGAGGGAAGATGCTTTAAAAACTTCTATAGAGCCCCACTGCCAAAAGGAAATGCCAGATCCCTTTGCAAGGAATAAAACGCCCTTCACAAACTGTACCCAGCCTTTGTTTATAGCCTCGTTACAGTCTCTCCCCACTCTGCTCACCATCTCCTCTGGCAACACTGAAATTCTTGATTAAATTAACTTGCCAAACACTTCTATGCATTCATTCCTTTGCTGCTGTTTTTTCCTACTTAGAGTGTCCTCCTCTTTTCCATTGCCTAATTCCCTCCCTTGCCTTGTTGGTTAAATCCTTCTCCGTGTCCAAAGCTTAGACCAAATACAGCTTCTCTTTTGTAACTCTCTATGGTCTCAACACTCCAGTCAGAATCACATGCTCTAACTGGTTTCTCCAAGACTGTTTTGAATATGTCCATTAAAGATCCTTCTATGTGGCTTTATAAACTCCCCAACTACACTTTGAAGATCTTGAGGAAGAAATCAGCACCTAGGACAGTGTCTGGCACTGAGGAGAAATTAGTCAATGTTCATATAATGAACTAAAGAGTCTCTGAACTCTGAAATTACATGAAAGGTGGTATAAAATATAATTTTCAAGAAACTTTAGAAATTCTTTCACACAAGTGCCAAAGAAACACGTATCAATGAGGGAACAAGTAACATGTTAAAATTGGTTAAAAGAGTATTTGAGGAGCTAGGTGTTTATAGGCAATTTAATAAAGGATTGTTAGAATAAGACTGCTGTAGTAGATAGAAAAGTGGACTAATTTATTTTACTGGACACATAAAGTTTGTATTCTGTTAAACAAAATTCTACAGTTTAACATGTAACGTTACTAACTCTGGGGACCTTTAATCAATAGACTTAAGAGTGAGAAAGAAAATAAAAATGACAAGAAACTAAGGTTTTCATCTTAAGCATTCAACCAAGTCTAGCAATAAGTGAGTAATAAAAATATTAATCTCTGATCTGAACACATCTGAATTCAAACATCTAGGAATTTTTCCTAGCATAGAAGAAACTTATGTATTTTGCAAAATTTCAAGAGCTTGAAAGCCTCCTTTACCTACTGAGAATAAAATTTGTTACTGAACTATCATTATTTAAGAAAAAATAGCAAATAACCAAAGGCCAAATGAGAAAATACA
>NW_012147853.1:2120622-2121225 GCF_000956105.1 Propithecus coquereli
ATGGGTAATCTGCAAGAGTGATTAGAGAAAAGGGGAGAAGCAACCTCCTTCTTCCTTCCCGTACTTTCGAATTGCATTACACCAAGGATTGGAACTAGGGAAGACAGACAGTGTTCTGTGTATGGACACTATTTGGGCCTGTGCGCTGCTATTAGCCTGAGCCTTCCCTCGAGTTCTCCTAAGTCTGTTCATACTTGAAAAACACACATAGAGAACTATAACATATGTCTGAATTCTTTCATTCCATGCCAAGATTGGGTTCAAAACACTATTAGAGAGGCCAAGAGAACATTTAGTCCAACTCATTTACTTTATATACACACGCAAAATGAAGGTATCAGATCTATTGAATCCTTGTCCCTTAAATCTGCATTTTAACAATTTCTTCATGTAAGTAATCTACACTAAAATTTTTAAAACTGCTATCATAGCACTATTTTCCTGTATTCTGGAAAATATTTGATCTTACTTGCAATATAGATTTGCCCTTGAGGTAGAAAATGTATTTTAATACAATAGTAGGCAGCTAGATACCTGGGCTAGCTTAATAATAAATAAGTCATTTTAATAAATCTTTGTCCACACTTTCAGATGCACCAACTT
>NW_012147853.1:2121275-2122935 GCF_000956105.1 Propithecus coquereli
AATCCCATTTCTCTAATGACAGGACTCACTCAGGTCAACATTTCCAAAGTGATCTCTCTCTCCCTCTCATATATGTGTATACTGCTTTATCATATAAAATTGATTAATGAGTTAATAAATTGGAAAATGATATTACAGATAGTAAATACAGACTAAAATGAGAAAGTCTGCATGTTCAGTGTCTTCTGTAGCAGAATTTAGGTTTGAATTTGCAGTTTTTTAAGGAAAAACAAGAGGTCTCAGACTGAGGCTTCCATTTTGCTGCTTTTGAGGGAGAGCTATCTCAAACTACTTGGTATCAGGATGATTTGAAACAGCCACATATATGTGTACATCACTATGATGAGCTGAAGTCGCTCTCTTGCTCTGGATAATGTCTTCCTTGAAAGAAAAGAAAAGAGGGTTGTCCTCAGAAGTGTCACCCAGATCCTCTCTCAGAGTCACCTGAGACCAAGGACAGTTTTTGGAGAGTCCCACAGTAGTGCCTTAGGTCTATTGCAGTGCCTTACTTAGGAAAACTACCGAAACTCTCTTAGCCTTAGTATTTGCATCTACAAGACTGTGAGTGTGTAAGAGTAATATGTACCCCACCCTACTGTAAAAAACAGTACTGGGTGGGATGCCTTTATCACAGGCACAGGGTAAGTCCTCAATCATTGGCAACAACTATCATTATTAAAATGAACTCAAATTTCTTAATATATGAAGCAGAAAATGGATGTGTGAAAGAGATGGGAAGAGAAGAGAGAGAGAAAATTAACATTGTTCCATGACCAAAAATGCTGCCAGTGCAAAGTTGAGGCCTGGTTAAGAGCAAAGTTAGTTACTTACAAACACAGTGACTTCCACTGCCAGAAAAATACAGCACATGGAAAGAACAGCACAAAAACCTTCAGGAGTGATTGCAAGGCATGCACCGTCCCTTGGCCTAACCCTTCTCTACTCACAGCCATTCGCAACCATGCTTTTTCATAGCACCTATGTACTATATTGAGGGAAGAAATCAGAACATGATTACAAAATCCAGTCCATCTAATGTTCTTTGCTTTACTTGGGGTGAAATAGAAGAAAAAGCCAAGGGGCTAAGCAATGGTTGTACCAGTTTTGCTACATTCATGTCTGTAAGTCGTGGAGTCCAACTACCAAGAAGGCCGACTCGGATCTGTCATTTGTAAGAAAATAATTGTAATGACAAGTTAGAGATGGAAGCAATAACTGCTTGTTTTATAGACTGGCCTATTAAACTGAACTGAGATCTTCTTGCATAAGAGGCATAATTTCAGGTCATAATAGTCTCCAATGTCCTTTTAGGAAAATAATACAATGGCCTCCTTTTAAAAATGTCATCCCTGGTCTTTCTTCTATGGCAAGAATAAATTTCCTGGGAAATTCCATGCACAGTCTGTTATTAATTTGGCTTGAAGCTTCTATTCATTAATATTCCCATAGGAATTTTATTTATTCTCTCAGACAAGAATATTAGTATTATAACATGCTGCTTCTAATCAAATCACATTGTTTTCTCCTGATAATTAATAGCTTTGAGGACCAGAGAAAAGCGACAGTAGTTATAGCAACTCTTTTAGCTATAAACAGCTTTTTTAATTATGTGTGGGGTAGGCAAGACTTGAGGTCGGCCCTGCTTTGGAATTGATATATA
>NW_012147853.1:2122985-2124652 GCF_000956105.1 Propithecus coquereli
CTATTATGACTCTAGTAATTACCCATAATATAATGTAACCAGGAAAGTAGCTGGAGATTTGGACCTTAGAGGCAACCTCCTCCCCAGAGCCAGAATGTCGTCGACATAATTCCTGTTTAAAGATTTCCAGCCACCTGAAGGCTTCCAGCTCAGTTGATTGTTGAAAGGCTTTAATGATTAGAAAAATCTTCATTAGCAATTTTTCCTTTTGATAAGAATCAGCTTTGACTTTTATTTGTTGATCTTAAACAGGACACACAGCATGCCACGTGCCTATTCCCAGGGGATAGATTGCATATATGTAGCTGGGAAGAACATGAATATCTACAATTCTTCTCCATGAGGCTCATTTGTTCAAAAGTCACATACATTCTATTTTTTTGTTTCTGTAAAAGAATAGGCAGGAACTTTGTTTCTGTGTTCCAAATAGACTAGATTTTAGAGCTCTTTGCAACTCTTGGATTGTATGAATCTCTGAATTTTGCTAACTATTTTCTTCCAACACATAAAAAAGACTGTCAACAATGGAGCTGTAACCATTCTCTAGAGACAAAGAAAGTGAAGCATGAAGATGTCACAGCATAGTCAAATTGTTATACATAGCAATTGTGGAGTCAGGAAGATAACTCTAAGTGAGGCAAGAAAGAGACCATACTCAAGGTTGGTAGGGAAAAACACTGTGTTCTGGTTTTTTTTTTTTTATTTTTTTCTTCTTTCAAGTTCTCCTGCAAATATTAACCCAAGGAAAAGTTTCTGCCTCTTCTGTACTGAATTGCATCAGAAACAGTTGGCTCATCCTGTTCAAATGCAACGACAAACATTATAATTATTTCCAACTGTTATAAGGTAGTAGAAGGAAAAAAAAAGGCTAAAACTTAAGTTTTTATCTTCACATTCCTCTTGTTATAACAAGATACTCCCATTTCTTTGCACATTTTGAATAGCAAATAACCCTTGCTGGAATATTTCAAGGGGAAGGAGTCAATTCTTTTCTCTTGTCATCCTCTCAGTACTAAACAAGGCACATATTTCCATTCTCTAAGGGTACAATCTGACGTCTCTCTACTCAGAACCAGGGTAGCATTAAACCCAAAATTTACTTCCTGGATATTAATGACAACCACATGAAATTGCTTGTGCAAAAAGTAAACTTTCCCCTGTTGCTATTGCTGATATGAGAAAACAGTGATAGTCTGCTCTTAACAACAAAAAAAAGAGCATCTCAGAAAATCAAATGTTTTTTATCTAATAAAGCTACTCTGATACCTAAGAGAGCTCCCATCACTCAACCCCATGGAGATGATTAGATATAATACTTGGCACTTTGGGGCTCCCTTGTTACCCAGAGATGGTAATTTAAAAAACTAGATTTTTTTCTTTATTGGAAAGCACATCGAATCTAAATTTAATAAGACATTTTAATATGTCCAAACTATAAAAAATCAGCTTTGACAAGTGCATTTCTTAATCTGAATTTTTTAATAGTAAGGGAACATTCAAGGAATATTAAGTAGTACAGCCCAGAAACTATCTGCTTAGAAGCTGTCAGTATTCCTCAAAGGTAAATATGTCCTGAACATAAGATGTGCTTCAAAATGACAGATTAAACTAATATCCATTTAAAGGTAGACTGTTTTATACTTGGAGGGGAAAATACATTTTACCCT
>NW_012147853.1:2138067-2139551 GCF_000956105.1 Propithecus coquereli
ATTGTTGTTACCTTATAGAAAGTATTTGAATTTAAAGGAAGCAACTATTATGGATAATCTTCACAATGCAGATTAAGGAAAATCTCATGGCCAACTTTAAGGAGTCAAGTGAAATTTTGGAAGGCAGCTGTTTGCTTCTAAAGCAGAGGCAAAATTACCATTAGGAGATTGTCTACGGTGTATTATTTCAGGGGTGCCTAGGTGGGGTCAATTTTAACGCATCCTGTAATACCTCTCCCACTCAATTCACTGTTGTCTGAAATGCCATATGGAGCAATCTGTTCCTTTATCCATCCTAAAGGAATGGATAACTTGAAAATACCTTTGAAAAAGAAGTAGATTTTTATTAGTTTGACGTGGAGGAATTTTACTATTTCCTGAGGAGAAGCTTTAATAGAAAAGTGGAGGGAAATGTGTGACTTCCCTGGCTTGCAAAATCACTAACATGGCACCATTGATCATGATAGGAAACAGAGAAAGGAGATGAGGAACATTGGTTGGACACAGATTCTCTTGTTTGTTATTTTGCTCTTTTCTAGTAATTTCTTTGTTTACTTCTTTGAACTCACCCCAGCAATAACTATCTACCCATATTTCCTCTGCATTTCTGAATTCCTAAGCCTCCCCTCTAGAAAACAAATTCAAAATTCTGTTTATGATCTAAGAAACTCCTGTAACAATCTCAGTTTTTCTGTTAAGATTAGTCACAGGAGGTAAGAAACAAAATGATTCACAGACAACACAGATCAAATAAACCCAATGTGTATTGGCTAACTCTGCTCAGAAGGACACTTGCGAGCATTCTCCCATAATATATCGTGAATATTTTGGGCCCAGAAAAGATGCTTTATGTATAACATGTGTTATATCACCATCATGGCTCGGACACAATTATATCTAGTCCTGTAAGTCCCTAGGAGTTGTAAAGGGGCCAAAAGATTTCTATTTACATAAAAAAATTCTGTAATGACAGAGAATTTGCAACAATCCTAAATCCACATCCAAGAGGCTGATATCTAAGCCTGCTTCATAGGCAAACAGTGCGTGAATGTATTAATTTACTCAAAAAGTATTCCTGCTGTGCCGGGAAATAAGCTTGGCAATGGAGATAAAGTGATAAATGAAACACAGTCTCAGTTTTTGAAGATCTCAAAACATTCTTATTAAAAGAAATGGATAGGCCTTCTATTTTTTTCAAACATGGCACTATTGACTTAATGGAAAGGAATTAATTCACCTTTCCAGACAGTCTATAAAGTGTAAAACTGTCCTTGCCAAAATCCCAACAGAAGAAATGATCACCAATGTGATTTCTCTTAAACAAGGTCCTATGTAAAGTCCTCTGGTAGGAGGAGTTTCTGTGAATTATGAAAGAAGGCCTTGACATTCAAGTCCATACCAGGCTTTTACCCACATTTTAAACGCAAACACTTAGAGTTGATCAGACCTGATGAGGAATACAGCCATGGTACAGATCTGGCTCC
>NW_012147853.1:2139601-2140565 GCF_000956105.1 Propithecus coquereli
AGAAGTTTTTAATGACTGAAAACTTTTTATATGGGGAAGTTACTTCTCACAGAATGACACACACACTCTCTCTCATTCTTTCTCTCCCTCTCTCTCTTGTTCTCACTCTTCCTTTCTCTGTCAAGAGGAGGTGGAAAGACAAAGGAAAGTTAAAATCGTACTGTTATACAATTTTCCTGCTAAGATTTCCTAACAGTGAGAGCCTGTTCCACTGAATTATCTAATGATATCTGTAACCCTCTCAGGCGTACTTTGCTTATTGGTTGACATTCTATTTTAAAGAGATTTCCTTTCTCCATATTTATATATTTTTCTTTTATTGTATACACAATGGACTTATTCAGTGTATTGTATCATGGTATTGTCATCATTTGTTTTGATGCTCAAATCATACTAGATTTGGCCAATGTGAGCCATTTCAAGTGGGCTTCTTTCTCTATGCCATTCTGATACGTTCCCAACATTTTCTGAACATGTCCTTAATCTCTAATGCAATATCCAGGTTCATCTTGTACTTTCCCTGACCAAGCCCTGGAATCAACAATTTCTCTAAGAAAACCTGATTCCATTTAGGAGAAAGTGATATTTGGAGACCAAGACTTGGGAACTCATTATGCTTCATACTCTTCAACTATAAACTGAAAATGTCCTGAACAAATCTATATTCTTTAGAAAAGTTTAAAAACATAAAAAAATGAAGTGAAAATGACTACACCTGCTCCACCTAATCCCTCTTAACTATTGCAGTTTCCTCCAATTGTTTTTCTGCTTCCTTTCTCTTACACTCCACACCAATCAAATTATTCACGTGACAGCCAGGGTATCTTTTTAAAATGGATGTCAGATCACCTCTTTGACCTTCTTACACTTTCCAAGGGTTTCATTTTGCACTTCAAATTAAAAGGGAAGCATAAAGAAAAAAGGAAGGAGGGAAGGAAGGGAGGGAGTGAAGGAGGAAAGGAAG
>NW_012147853.1:2145205-2146012 GCF_000956105.1 Propithecus coquereli
AATTCTTTCAAAATCCAGAGATTTCTTAAAGATCAGTCTACTTTGCACCTGCCAAATAAATTATTGAATTTATAAAGCTGATGCTAAGCCGGAACTACTGATCAGTGAAATTGGTTGCAACTGGGTGGAAGATCTGCACTGCTGAGAGCTCCAGCAAATGGCAACATCACTCAAAGCGTGCAGGACTGCAGGATCCTGCTGTGAAAACATTACAAAGTGGCCTGCGCTTGACTGCCTGGCTTAGGTGATAAGTCGTTTTTGGAGTCTTACAATGCTTCTGAATGATACTGGGCCCATGGTTCCCCAATTCAATAAGATTAGAGTTTGGAAGGAGTGTTGGTCTAAACTGGCCTTTGTCAAGGTGGTGCTCCATCAAACCCACTTTACAGAAAACAACCATTACCTTTTTTAAGTTGTCCTTTGACAACTATCTAATATCCCGATTTTACATTTATCTGGAATCTCTAAATCAAAGTAAATGGTCACATTTCTGTGAAATTGCCTAACCCTAAAGGAACGAATTACTCTGATATTTGGCAGGAGTTGGTGAAGCACCGAATGCATTGAGTTGATCCGTAGCAAACTGCCGCCTAGTGTGTACCGTAGCAGTCTTAAGACCCTAGAAAGCCTTTATGATTCATTTTTAATTATTTTCAAATCAAGGGAAATAAAGGTATATATTTTGGTGAAGAAAGCCCGGGTGTCTGTGAGTTCACTTATTGCAAACCATGAGTTTTCATTTATAAGTGGAACTAAACGCTGGCTTACTTGTGAACTGCTGAGTTATGAATGGTTACTAAAAGCTAT
>NW_012147853.1:2147279-2153868 GCF_000956105.1 Propithecus coquereli
ATATGAATACAAAATATATACACACATGGACACACACATGCAGTGGAAAACTATATGTGAATAGTGGAATTACGGATGATTACTTATCTTTCTTAAACTTTTCTATCATCGTTTTTAAACATATAACTTTTTCAATCAGTGAAATAAAAATATCTTCATTTCCAAAGCAAACTTATTTTAGGAGTCCCTGAATTACTATTTTTACATAGCTCAAAAGTCAGAGATGACCCCAAGGAAAATCATTGAATTAATACATGTGGAGTCAGAATATTATTTTGACTTCTTCTCAAAGATTTGAAGAAACTGGACAGAATCTTTCCTCAGCCAGCAGTAAAGGATAGTATCTACCAATTCATGTATTGTGACCCCTCCTAAGAACTTAGCTGCACACTGATGGTCCTGCTCCACGCAGGGAAGTGCAGCCTCGATCAGCCACCCTCAGAATGGTGTGCTAGAGTCAAATGAGACAAGGCAATATTTTGTCCTTCTTTTAATAAGTTAGTTACTCTGTCCTAACTAGGTCATGTCCATTTTTATATCTCCAGCGCTTAGAAAATCACCTCTAAAATCTGTGCCTAGAAATGTTTCTTAGTAAGTGATGCTGGGTATACTAGGAAGGATCCTGGACTTTGAAATCAGTGCTTGGGCCAATCCTGGCTCTAACATTTAGTCACTATCAACAGACCAGGGTAGCTGACTTTCCTCACTGATTAGGCGTACGGACCCTTATTTAACCAAGTTATTTAGACAGCCATAGTCAGTGAGTGCTCTCTTGTCTTCGCTTTTGTATGTATGAAATGGATTTGATCGATCCTCAGGCTTCTTTAAAGGATTAAATAAGATTGTGCATATATAGCATTCAATGCAGTATTGCCATAACCATTTTATAATTATCTTCACTCACTGTTTTTACTCTATCTTCTCTTACCTCTTGGAGCATTTTTTTCTCTGATTTCTAAGTTAATTTTAATTGACGTTGAGTGCGCTTTCTTTTACAAATATATGATACAGAATCTTAGAGACTTGGCTCTCCTGCAGAGCAGAGGCCTAGCATTATATAATAGATTTCCTGCAGTAATGGAAATCAGGGACTCCAACATGGCAAGCATTCTCCTGTGATATGTCACAGCCAAGAAAAATGACCACCAATTTTTGGATAGTCTTTAGGTCCATATTAACTTCTTTCAATATTTACTGCTGATGTAATCTCTTTAACTGAAAATTTCAAAACTGGAATATGCAACTTCCTGAGGCATGTAAATGACTCAGCAAAGGTGTCCATTTTCCTTAGTGCATGTTTGCAAGGACATACCAAAAAATGGAAAACTGAAATTTTTTCAGTGTTCATTTTGTCAGGACTCAGGTCCCGGTGGTCTTGGAGGGGAGAATAGAAAATAAAAATGTCAATATAGCTACCACATTCTTCTCAGTCCAAGGCAATCAAAAATAGTATTTCCCAGGATGTTTCTTCAGCTTTGAGTTGGCTTCTCTGTGTGGCTGCTTCTCAGTTGTGTCGCGAATGGAGACTAGAGATGCACTGAAGTCATGCTGACATCATGTTGGCTAATACTAATAAACGTTGAGGCTTGTATAGCTTTTGCTGTATGCTTTACATACACTTATTCATTTAGTTTCCACAAAACCTCCTGGAGAAGTATTAGGGTTAAATTTCTATTTTGCTGACGAGGAAACTGATGCACAGATTAAACAACTTGCCCAAAGTTTCACAGCTAGAAAATGATAGAGCTGGGATTTAAAACTGTCAATTTGATTTTAATCCCTCCATTTACCTTCTTTGCCAAACTGCTTGTAAAAGATCAAAGGGAAAAATATGAAAATGATCCATGTAATCAATGCTTGCATGACAGCAGAATACAAGTTAAAAATAATAAAATGCAGTTGACTCATCCATTCGACAGAAGCTAATTTACTAAGCATATTGTATTTATCCATCCCTGATTGTTTACAATTTTTACTGACTATTGTTCTGATCAATCCTGGGCCTGATTATGGGGGGATTGTGTGCTCAGTAAGAATAGTGAGGCTGGGTGCAGTGGCTCACACCTCTAATCCCAATACTTTGGGAGGCTGAGGCAGGAGGATGACTTTAGGCAGGGAGTTTGAGACCAGCCTGGGCAACATAGTGAGACCTAAAAAAAAGAAAAAGAAAAAGAAATAGTGAAACATTAGCATCAGGACACCCTTCCAATGTTCTTCATGGAATCAATTTCATAGAATATTGCTTTCAATAGATTATTCTGCGACATTAACCCATCCTTGCCCTGAATCCCTGTCATTCCTGCAAACCATCCTGGAGAATATACAAGCTATGGATTAGGCATGTCTTAACAATCCTCTAAAAGAGAAATTAAAATAATAGAAAATGACATATAGCACATTAAATTGGTAAGTGAAAACTAAAAATACTGCCACAGTATTATAAGGTCCCTTTTCTAACCCATGATTACAGATAATACTTTCTAGTGACTTAAATGTTCCCTTCTAATGTTGCTTTAAGATTATGGAAATGGCACAAACTGCGATGTGTTGTCTGGAGAGACAGCATTATCATGCCATGACGGAGCCAAAACAATCTTTTATTCCCCTACAGTAGATTATATCTGTTTACAATCAAAAATTTGGATGAGCAGAACTGTCTCTCTTTTCTCTGGACAGGCACTAGATACAGATTGCCACTTTCTAAATCAATAAGTTCAATCCTTTAACAGCATTTGCCTGTATTCACAGTGGCCAATTTTTGTGGCAATCTTCTTAGTGCAGCTGCATATTCTGTGATGTATCACAAAAGGCTAACTTTCCCTTAAATTCTTCCATTTATTAATTCAACCATTAATTATTAAGAGCCTACTATGTTTCCAGACTAATGCTAGGTGCTGATGGTCTCCACCATTAAGGCACTGCAGCCTAGTGGGGATGTATTAGCAAACAATTGCAATTGTTGCAGATGAACATTGCCTTCAGGAATTCCAAGTACTGTATACAATAATCCTTGGCACTGTCACATCTCTTAACTTTAGATATTATTTTAAAATCCTTCACTTCTATGACAAATCTCTGATGACATTTTAATTTCCTTTCCCAGTGCTGCTGTGCTCTATATCTCATGCTTTCCCCAACAGATCCACTTTCATCCTTGTCCACCAATGCTCTGTATTCCAAGATGCTGACATGAATAGATCAACAGCCTTCCTTATCCTCTCTCTGGCTTCTAGCTGGGTTTAGCCAATAGGAAGCATCTGGCAAGAGACTGAAGAAAGGGAGAAGAGTAAGAATGAGTTATGTAAGCTCTTTACTCCTTGTCCAGTGTCAACTACCATTGTACTTGTTTAACCTTTATTCTTTCCCTTATTTTTTTCCCCAAATCTTTGTAGAGTCCATTCATTAAATTCTCTTGAAATCACCTATTTTGAATGTGCTTTCTGTTTTTTGTTTTGTTTTGTTTTTTCTTTTTGACAGCTTTCTGAATGAAACTGATGTGTTTTGTTTTTATTTCTTTGTCATGGATTTTTCATGTGTAGAAAATTGCTTTCAATATTTTATGAATTTTTTTTGTCTAATCAATTCCATACACTTTGAGTGCCCCCTACATGCTTGATGCCATGCTAAATGCTGAGGATCCTAGGATGAATAAGACATGGAATTTGCCATGAGGAAACTTCATCATGTAGTAGAAAAAGATACATAAATGCTATGACTATATAATTTATCACCTGAACTGGGACACTTTTGAGCAAGAAAGAGATCACTGTTAATAATTCACTATGGATTCTGGTTACTATGGTTGATAAAAAATAAAAAAAATAATAATAATTTCACTAGGGTACCTGACTAAACTGTAATTTTCTTGAGCAAACCAAATAAAAAGAGATCGTTGTGTTACACTATAATGAGTAATTCAGTGAAATAAAAAAAGAAAAAGAAAAGAAAATAGTAAATTGAAAAAGGAAAAAAAAAATAAATACAAAGAAGAGTTTTCCCTCTAAGAGTTTAGAATCCAGTACAGATTGCAGAACCAAGCGAATAATTTCAACCAATGTGATAAGTGTTTGCAGATAAATTAACATCCTAATAGGCTAGGAAATTAAAGGGAAAGTTGTATTTATGTTCACCTGGGCATTGACTCTGCTTTCTCCCAATAAAAAATGAGAAGGTCGCCATACTGATGTTATTCATGTTTCATGATCAAGAATGTTATAAACATTTTGTAAACTGATGCAAATGGATTGCCAGAGTAAATACTTCTGGAATAGTGTTACCAATTTCAAAGAATTAGAGATAATGGTGTGGCAATAATTGAGGTTTTCAGATTTGTCAAAACTCTTCCTTGCGTGGCATCACCAGCAGTTACAGTCTAATTGGCCTAAAATGAGACCATCTTAGATAAGATTCTGCACAGGCAATTGAGCTGAAAGTACGCTCTGCTGAGGAGCTAGAACGTGCGCTCAATTCTTCAAATATAACAAATTATAGTTCTCTTAAAAATAGTATAATTTGGGAGACAAACTGATATCTCTTGTGAGCTAATTAGTCATCAGTCAGTGTGATTACATGGGCATGGTTCCTAAGTAGACAGCAGGGAGAGAGGTGCTGGGGATCCTGCTTTCAACAGAGTCCATACCATTCCATTTCCCTTAATGGCCATTCTGAAACTTTTACAGAAACAAAAAGTGATTAATAAGCAGTCATTTCCCCTTTTCCTAAAGAACTTTAACAAAGACCAGTGCTTCACTGATATGTTTAGAAGCTTTCATCCCATACTATACCATATTCATTAGTTTCACATGAAATGTAGGAAGTGAGCCAATGAAGATTTCACTATATTTCAAATAGATATTTTCTCCTATCCAGGCAATTCCTAGAATTTAATGTCCAGTCCCTAATTTACATGGAGAAATAGAATCTACTCTCAGTGATAAAATGACAGTGGCAGATTATCAACTACATGATCCTATCCTGCTGGATCAGGAAACTAGACAGGAACTAGGAGTCTGAGAAGGTTCAATCCCTCACACCAAAATATCTGTACTTGAACTATGCAGAGGAAGTACCTCAGATTTAGAGTATTGATTTGACTTTTTTTTCTCTTTTTATTGTAAGAAAAAAAAATCCTCTCTCTTTATTTATTTTTTTTTTTTGTATTGTGTTTTGCTTTTTTTTGTTTTTCCAAGGCCCTTTAACAGTGATCTGGCTAATTAAGAAAGCTTGGTGACAACGATAGGGCTTCTAATGGGTGAGTAGCCACAAAGAAGTTGACAGTGTATCTGCCCCAACAAGCAAAACTCTAAAATAGGATGTCCTTGCCTTGGATTGACTATAATTACCCTGCAGCCTCAGTGTTGCAACAGCTGATAGGCATGTATAATTACAGCAAAAGGAAAAAAAAGTAATTGGTTGCTTCCCATAATCTACTATAGTTTGTTTTCCATTGTCTTATACTATCTTAGCAAAATGGTCTTCTGAATATTTGAAGATCTCAGTTCAAATTAATCAAATTATTATGAATTTGAAATTAACAGTGCATACTAGCCTAACTTTAAATTATGACTTTTCAATTGATGTCTCTGGCAAGCAATATAATCAGCCAAAATTTGCAGGCTGTGCAGGTGTTGTATGCATATATACAGATTTACAAGCACAAAAGCTTTAAAGAACTAATCCGTGGTCATAAACTCATTGAGATATCTCCTTTTAAAATACAAAAAAAAAAAAAAAATTAAAGTGCCATATGCAACTGGATGTATTTTCCAGACATTAATGACAGGATAATCTAAAGACCAGTTATAAAAAAATAATATTATAGAAAAAGCCATATCTTAGTAAATCTTTGGAAAGAAAGAAAAGTATACAGGATATTTTATTCAAATGAAATCCTGGTGTAATAAATTCAACTTTAATTATCTATAATAAAATTCTCGAATAAATATAAACAGAAGGGGAAATTCTTAACCTGATAAAAAGAATATCAGAAAATCTACATCAAAGAACACACCAAATAGTGAAATACTTGATGGCATTACCTTTAAAATCAGGAGGAAGACATTACCAATAACTACTCAAATTTGGACAAACTCAGAGATTTTAGCTAGTGAATCAAGGTAAGACAAAAAGTGGAAGAAAATATTTAAAAATTGGAGAAGGAAAAAATAGGTTTTGAAGATGATATGATTACATTTAAAAAAAGCCAAGAGATTTTGCAGATTATTAAAAATTTAAAAAAAAGAGTTCAACGAGATTGCTAGACCCAAAAATCAATACTCAAAATCAATTGCATTTCTGTTTACAAACCAAAGGTAACATTTAAAATAGAAAAGGAGGAAGGAAAGAAGGAGGGAAAGAAGGAAGGAGCTGTAAGGTACCTAGAAATAAATGTAATGAAACATTTGCCAAGTATTTATAGAGAAAAGTATAAAACATTAGTGAGGGCCTTAAAAAATCCTATGTACATGGAGAGAGATACTCATGTTTATGTATCATGAGACTCAGTATCTTAATGTAACTTATCACCATATGAATCCACAAAGTCAATGCAATTCTAGTCAAAATCTCAACAGGATTTTTTTTTCAGCAT
>NW_012147853.1:2155001-2162753 GCF_000956105.1 Propithecus coquereli
ATATGTTATCTCCCTCTGAAAACACAGACCTACACCATCCTCTTTTCCAGAATAAAACAAGATCTTTCAGCTGTAAAAAAAAAAAAGAAATTTTTATTTTCTGGACATTACTAGTTCTTTCTCCCTTTGAGCCCAGGAGTTTGAGGTTGCTGTGAGCTAGGCTGATGCCATGGCACTCTAGCCCAGGCAAAAAGAGTAAGACTCTGTCTCACAAAAAAAAAAAAGAAATTTTTATGTGGTGGACATTACTAGTTCTTTCTCCCTTTGTGCAGGGAAATTGAAGATTTCAATTCCAAGTTGCCTTGACGTTAATTAAGCCATGTGGATACTTATTCTGAATGCGTTATAAGTGGAAGTGATGGAAAGAGTAAGTGTGTGCTCTCTGTGCTCTCTTTTCCCCTGCAGCACTAGTGGAGGAGGCTGAATGTCTCAGATGGTCCAGGTATAAGTTGTGATAGCTAACACAGTCTAAATCTTTGAGTGACTTGTGGATCAGGGCCCCATTCCACAACATTGGATGGATACCATGAGTAAGAAGTAAACTTGTCCTGTCACTGAAAATTGGAGAACCATTTGTTATATTATAAAAGTAGCCCATCCTGATGAATACAATTATTAATGTAAAACACAAAATAGACACTATCTCAGACCATGTAAAAAATAGCTCTAAGTGGACTGAAGTCTTACATATAGAAAAGCAAAACATCAAAAAATGAGAAGAAAAACAAGAATATCTTTATGCCCTCAGAACATAGAAGCATTTGTAAAACAATAAACACAAATAAGGGAAAATTTATAAATTTGGGAACATCTATATTAAACATGGCTCCATAACAAGTTATGCCATAAATTAAGCATGCATGCTCACACGCACACACATACACACACACACACACACACACACACACACACACATATTCTCCATTAATTAATTTATAAGAAATAACAATTCAGTAGAAGTATTTGATCAAGGATATGAACAAAGCAGACAGAGAAGATGAAAGGTAAATTAATTTTAAAAATGCTCACTAATAGGGAAGTATAATTAAGCAAGTAATGAAATGCTCTATCATATCCATCAGATTGGTAAAAATTAATATGCCCAACATTTTGACATGTTGTTGAGGGATTGGAGCAACAGAAAATACAATTATATGGTTGGATATCAATTGTAACCATTTTAGAGTACAATTTTCAAATATTTAATAATTAGAATATGCACATGAACTAAAATTAAAAAAATATACTTCTCAATATACATCTTAGAGATTTTTCCATATTTACAAAAAATAATAACTACACCACTATTTGTAATAAAGAAAAGTAGGAAACACCTTAAAGTCACCCTATACTCTTCCCTTTCTATCATACCTAACTTCTTTCACTCCACTCTGAATCCAGGCAGTTCTACCTTCAAAACCTTACATTTTATCTCCATCTTGACTCCCACCAGTCCCATGCAAGTGCCCATTAACCTTCACCTAAACGTTTGCAATAACCTTCACTCTGGCCCCTCTACAGGATCTCCTCTTAGCAGCCAGTGTCTTCCTTTTAAAAACATTTGTCAGATAATGTTGCTCTTGTATTCAAATCCTCCAAAGACTTCCCAGTCACCAAGAATAAATTCTGTAGTCCTAATCATAGTCTATAGCATACCAAAAATTTGAGCTCCCTTTTCCAATATCTCATTACCCTCAGCTTTTTCTGCCACTGGGTTCTAGGTACACACACAGTGCTTTTCCTTATCCATATACATCTATAGGTCTTATTAACAATAGACACCATACTTCTCAGAGAGGCCTTTTCATAATGATCTTTTATAAAATGGCCAGAATGTTACATCTTCTTAAGGTGCTTTATTTTCCATCATAGCACTAATCACTATCCGATATATTACCAATTTGTTGCTTTCTTTTCTGTATTACCCCATTAGATTGCAGGCCTCATGCGTGCAGGGACACTGTATGTTTTATTGGCTAGTATATTCCTAAGCCCCAAGAAGAACAGCAGGTCCCAAAATAACATCTTGTCATTCAAACTTGTTGTAACATGGATAGGAAAAAAAACAATTGATTCCCAGCAGGGGCCACTGTCTGTATGAAGTTTGCTCATTCTCTCAATGTTTGTGTAGGTTTTCTCCAGGTACTTTGGTTCCTATTACAACCCAAAGATGTGCATGTTAGGTTCATTGGTGTGTCTAAACTGTCCCAGCCCGAGTGAGTGTGTGTGTGTGTGTGTGTGTGTGTGTGTGTGTGTGTGTGTGTGTGAGTGTGCCCTACGATGGAATGGCAGCCTGTCCAGGGTGGTTCCTGCCTTGCCTACCAAACAAGCTGCTGGGATAGGTTAGGGGAACCTAAGACCTTAAAATAATTATCTTACTTGTTTTTATTAATTTTTCTTAAATGTATTTATAGCTCACATTTATTTCAATGTTTAATATTAGAAGTGTCTTGGTCTTTATTTAGAAGTTTGGTGATGTTTTTGTGACCAGAAATACGCTTTAGGAACTTAACTCTTGTTTGTATCAATTAGCCTATTGTAAAATCAGTTTTGTTTTATATCGCTTCACTTATCACCACAGTTTCCAAGAACCTATAAATGACGTTAAGTGAGGACTTGCTGTACCTGGGACATACTCAGAGCTTGATCAATATGTGTTTAATGAATGGATAAAAGGGTACACCAGTGCATATAAACATATGCATAGAGTCTTGAAGAATAAAAGAAGATCTCTAAAAAGGATCTCCAACTGGGTACTTTATTGAATTGTTCTTTATAATTTAGAATCTCAGTTGGAAGGAACCTCATGGGCCCAGAATTAACCCAGGGTTAGCCCAGGGTAGTTAACCTATTTGGTTCCATAGGTTGGATCACGAGGCAGGGATTTCGAAGAGGAAGAAAGCAAGAGATCTAAACCAAAAAGATAAGTTATATACTAGTGTTTACAAACAAAAGAAATACTGACTCTAAGACTTGGAGTTAGGAGTTTGAATATGATGCAAATGAATATACCAGCCAACATGTTGCCAGCTAACGGGAAGGTTTGATCCACAGGCAAAAAGCAGGCATTTGCTGATTAAAGCTTATGGTCTGGAGCTGGAGTTGGAGGTGCATGAAGCAGTTTCAAGATGAAAGTTGGAGCTCTTTTACCACAAAACAGAGATACGTGTATGGGAGCTCTCTGCTCCTGATTTAAGGTTTTAATAGTTGTATGTACAGTCTGCAGGTGAGAAAGAAATCACTTACCCGGTTTGTGCATTCTCACTTTAAATCTTTCTTTTAATTCAATATCGTGTCATTCTGTCAGGTGTGGTTTTTGAGAGATGTTGTCCTGGTTCTTTGGCTCCTTGCTTAGAAGAACTGCAAGCAGGGCTGGTGTGACGGAGTGATGACAGTGATGACACGAAGCACTTCCACACAAACAGCTTTTATTGCAAAGCAAAAGTAAGTTCCAGAGAGAGGAACAGGTCTGTCCCTGTGAGTGGAGACAACCTGAGTTTAAATACAGAGTGTAGAAAGTATAGTACGCTCTCAAAGTTAGTAGAGAGCAAACTGTTCTAATAAGGAACAGCATCATCCCAGGCTTAGGGTCTGTCCTTTATGCTGATCCCTAACAATATGTTAAGCTGGTGGTGTAACATTCATGTCTGTTTGGGAAAGTGGGTGGAGGTTCCTGGAATCATGTGCCCTCCCATTTTCTGTCCTTATATGTCTGGCTCTGGAACTGTCATGGCGCTAGGGGGTGTGTTTTTTACTATGTTAATGAGGGAAAGGTCAACTTTGGTCATAAGCTCCTAGCTTCTGCACATGCTCCCAGTTGGGAAAAGTCTCTAACCTCAAGTTCTTGCTGTTGTGGTTTCTTTCCTCTGTTTTTACTGATCACGACCCTTCGCCCTTGACCACATCCCCCTATCGTGTGCCCTGCCACCTGCATATCTAACCACCTGCCCTGCCACCTGCATACCCCTTATCCCCACCTAACAATTCCAATTGTTTATTATCATCTTCATCATTTTTAGTAAATAATGCAGTCATTTTCAACTGATTGTGCACCAGAATCACCTATGCAGTTTTCTGAAAATAAAGACAGTAAGGCCAGTCATGTGGAGAATCTGACTTAGGTTTGGGGTAGACCACAAGTGGATGTTTGGTTGCTGAATTTGTGTTTTAGTTCCAGGGTCAATCCAATGCTCAATCAAGTTGGAGAAGTGCTGACCTAATTTACGCAAAGCACGAAAGACCACTCAATGTTTTCTGCTTTGAAATCACACTAAGACTATGGGATTATCTCTGGTTACTGGGATTATAGTTGGCTATTTTTTTTTCTTTATATCTACCTGTATTTTCTAAATGTTACCTGAGGAACATATGGGATTTTTATAACAAAGTAAAACAAATGTTATTTTTTAAAAAAATGGGTTTAAATTTTTTTTGTCTTTCTCTGCTTAGTCTGTATCCAAGCCAAGAAATTATTAACCAATATCTGTGAGTAATTGTACATGCGCATTATTGTATAAGACAGCTATTGGCATTTCTGACCTCCATCTTAAAACATCTTTTTGTTTGTTTTGTGCTTTTTTCTTTAAATGAAAGCTTAGTTTATAGGAGCTCCTGTAAGGTTTTAAAGGTTTAATCAAAGATAACTCTCTAAAAAGGAGGTTGTCATAATATCTTCCTTAAATACTGGTCTTTCCCAATGCCAAAAAACACTAGAGTTAGCCCCTGTGGCAGTTGTTAGCTTCAAAAGTTCATTGCTAAAATGAAAATGTCTCTCCTGGCTGGGCTAAGGACAGCCCTTACTACCACCTGTATACAATCTTAAATAGTGAGTCACTTTTTGTTTGCTCAGGTGAGATGTCTGCAACATCATCATGATTCCTGCTTAGTATTCTGACTTTGGTTTTGTGCCTGGAAATTGAAATTCCTTTGGAGCTGGAGCTGGAGGCAGACAAAAGATTTGCAGGCGGCCCTCACTGCCATAGCAAGTAGAGCTCAAAATCGCATGTAGCGTCTCTGCTGCAGCATTAATATCTAACTTAGATTGGCAGCTTGACGGACATCCAAGGAGAGTTGAGAAAGGAAACCTTCCAAGAAGGACTGAATGCAAATCTTGCCACACTCACATGTAAGCATCAGCGCTGTGCAGCCCAGCAGTGGTATAATCATGCTGCATTTGGGGGACCCAGTGTTCAGGGCTCCCTTGGACCCCCGTGTCCATGCATATGAGTTGATCTCGGTGAAGCAATTTCCCATCCCAAATCTTCGATTTTCTATTCATCTTGAGTGGATTCATTTGGTTGGCTGTGTTTGGTTCATTCTGGAAACAGTCACTATAGGGGAAATTATTTGTGTTTGGGAATGAAGAGATACAGAGGAGCAGGTGCAGAAAGGGAACAACGTGCTGGGAACACAAACACTCCTACCTAGATCTATTCATTACATACAGTGCAACTGCAGTGAAGGCAATGCTAAGAAGAGAGGGTGCACACTTCTTCAGCTCATAAAACTATAATACTAAGGAGGCCAAACACAGGAAGCAAAGGAATGGTAATAAAAGGAGTTATGATAAGGTTATAATATTGTATCTAATTACAATATGAATCTCAACTAGAAACAAAACTGTGCAAAGTCCTAGGTGACTATTCTAAAATCTCTTATCTGCCTATCACATGTACATATATATATACACACAATATCAAAATATATATACATATGTTTGTGTGTGTATAGATATAATCTATCCCTAATTAGATTTTAACTTCCTTAAAAAGTCAAACCTTGTATATTTTATGTGCACCCTGTATTGTCTATCATAGTTGTTTACATGTACTAGCATTCAGTACATTAGAGACGGAAATTAACATTTCCTGAGTACCTTGTGTATGCCCCCTTTTCATAAATTATTATGTTTAATGTACTTCTCACAGAAATATTTTTGCAGATTTATATTTTGTATTTTGCAGATGAGGACACATGCTCAGAGCATTTTAGTAGCCTGCCCAAGATCTCAGAGCTAGTCACTGGCAAGGCTGACATTCAGTTGTACCACCTGATGTGACAAATACTTATCCTCTTCTTTTTTCTACTTTCAAGGGTTCATGTGATTACCGTGGACCTGCTTATATAGTCCAGAATATGATTTCTATTTTAAATTCAACCAATTAGTAACCTTAACTACCTCAAGAGTTATTTTTGCTCTGTAAGGCAATATGTTCATGATACTGGTGTTTTATCATAATCACATTCACAAGGATCCGGGTATGTTATCTTCTTGGGGGTCAATGTTCTACCCACCACAGCACTGCTGAGAGATTTAAGCCCCCAACCACCACAACGTTCTTAAATTGCGATTGCTGCATCTGTCCATTTATCATCGAAATTGGGAAAGGAAGTACCAAGAAGCACTCTGGTAATCCCCTGTCTGCCAAACATGTTTTTCCCTGTCCTTATTGTATCATAGCACACAGTATGAACAGGGTCAGTAACCGCTGCCGGGATGGTGCATTTCCTTGTTTGCTGGTCTCCTAGCACAAATAAGCTAACATAACCCAGAAACAGCCAGAGCATAAAGTTTAATGAGACACTTGCCACATTCCCTTGTACAAGTGTTCTCACTCAGGAAACAAGACTCTCTAGGCAGGCACAACTCAGAGTTGCACGTTAGGGAAGCACAAATTCCCCAGTGGATCACTAGAAGCAGCGGTAAACAAGGTCACTACTACCAGCCCCCAGGCCACAGTTTGCCAATCCTAATTAATACAGACAGTACAAACTAGCCAGTAATAATTCCCCATCTTCTTTCACTCCCTTGCGTAGCATCCTCCTATAATAAAAAGATAAAGATCAACTAATGTTAATCATGGCTTTTTATGGGCCAAAACAATTTTTTTTTACTTTTTTTTTAATTCAGGATATTATGGGGGTACAAACATTTTGGTTACATGTAATGCATTTTCCTTGCTGAAGCCAGGGCCACAAGCTTGTCCTTTCCCCATCCACTTCCATCGAAGTGAGGTAACACAAGGATGGAAAAACACGCACCAAAACAAATTTTTAAATTCACTAACCCATCTAATTGGCAGAACAATTCTGTAAGGTAAATGCTATTGTTGTCCCCACTTACACGTGAGAATACCGAAAAGGAGAAAGTACCTTGTTTAAGACTCCATAACTAGTAGGGAGTAAAGCCAGGATTTTGATCTAGGCAGATTGACCCCAAAGGCCACAGTCGTGATCATTATATATGTCCTACATCTTTCCATTCGTTAGGGAATGAAGACCAAGCTCCCCAGCACAATGTATGAGACATTTTATAATCTAGAACCACTGGCTTTCAGAAAAGCTGTTCAGTCTTCAAGATGCTGCTCAATTATCATCTTTTCTCTATTGTCAGACTTGTTCCATCCTTTTTCTTCACTTATCCACATTCTTACCCCTGATATTGTTGATTCTTATTTATATATTGAAACTCAGCACATGTCATCTTTTCTGGTAGATCTTCCTGACATTTCCACCCTGACTAAAAATACTTCCCTCTGCTCTTCCTTGTACTTTGTACATTTCTCTCTTAGCAGGAGCAATGTTATTTTGTAAGTATTAATGCCCACATCTCCTCCCTTTCTAAGTTTTTTTTCTGACTGTAGGTAGCATCCACTATGTGTTGTGAAAATAATTTAGTAGGTTATAAAAAGCATTTTTTAACAGAAGGCAATAAAATTATCACACAACATGGGTAAATATATTTCCATAAAC
>NW_012147853.1:2164698-2167029 GCF_000956105.1 Propithecus coquereli
CTGGTGTAGTTGTAAGGAGGAAAAGAACTATAATACATTAACACATCTCCATTGCTCACATCAGAACTGACATTTTGCCCTCTGAATCCAGTTTAAGTAATTTTATACAAGGATGGCTGAAGACTGAAACTTCCTTAAGCTATTCTGTTCATAACTCTGACACTGAAGGTTGATAAAGTGATTAATTCAGGCTGCTGTACAAACTGAATAACTGCTCACTGTGCCAGGGGTAGGACGAGACACAATACCCTGTGTCAGAGCATAGATCTTGGGCAGGAAAGACAGAGCATCAGCACTTTGATGTTGCCATTAAGAGACTCAGATTTATTCTTACGTGCTCCTTGGATAGAAAGACTAATGGTGAATTTATAAAGAAGCCTGCAAGCATTCTTGAAGTGAGTGATTTCTCTGCATACCAAACCATAGTTTCATATAAGTCTCAAAACTAGTCAAGATAAAATGTCAAAAATATGAACACGAGTAATTTATATGTGCAAGTGATGTCATTAGCCTGTAAAGATGTCATTCTACTTAAGATGACCTTCCAACCAGATGATTTTCTTGACCTAGAACTTTTTCACTTTTTCACTTTAATAGTCCCATTTTCTTCCTACCTGTCTAAATGCTGATTTGGTTTTCATTCATATGTGCCAGAAAATAAATCTGAAAACAATAATTGCTACTTTTTAAACATCATCAATAAAGTTATAAGAAACTTCTTCTTCTGACAGTAAAAAGCTTCTATTAACTCCTAGAATGAAACTGTAGTGTCACCCAAGGCCACTAAATATCTAAAGAAGACCTTGAAAAGAGCCAAGACTCTTGCAAAGGAGCTAGCTCTGGAATTTCGGTTGCAGAACTGAGCTAAGGCTAGTTACTCTACTTAAGGCACCTAAAGAAGAGGAGCCGGTTCTTAGAGGGTGCTCAGGACCCAGCCAAAGAGACTAAGATCAGTCTGCTGGCCAACTGCAATGATATTGACACAAGAAATTTAAGGGCCAAAAGCCAAACAAGAAGTAAAGACAGAAGGGAAATAGGATTGGGGACTGAGCAAGGAAGGTTGCAGGCAATTGATTTTAATTGCCTACATTTTATTAATGAAAATAAAAGGAACTGAGCTTAGGAAATAAATGAAGCTGGCTTAAAGGTATGAGGAGGTCAGGCAAAAATCCTAAAGACATTATTAATATTAGTATTTTCTTAGGATACACACTGACCTTGTATATAAAATAATACATGTGATTCAAAGGCTGTAAAGACACTTATCTTCCTAAAACCATCTATCTATTTATTTTTTCATCAGAAATATTCCTAATACTTCTATGTGTCATTGTGATATTATAGATGCCCTGCTCTTCCTGTAGTTCCTGAAACGGGCAGTCTAACATAACTATAGGATCTCATACCCTAGACATAGCTGATTGGTCCAGTACTGAACATTTTATCCAAAACCAGGCAATCCGTTGTCTAATCAGCAATCAATAAAAGTATCTTTCTCAAAAAATTAGATATATCTCAACTGTACTCAGTGATTAAAAGGTACATGAATTGAAAGACTACGTAGACTCTAAGATCTCCATGCATTTGGATTACTAAGTAGAAGATGTCAATCTCCATATACGGAGAATGGAACAAAAGTAAGAGGGGGAGGTCCTAAAACAAGTGAAAGAGACATAGGAAGTCTGTCTGCCTTGGTTACCAATCACTTATAAGATCTCAGCTATAATTTGTATGAATCTTAACTGTACATACTTTGTTTAGTGATGTCTCCATATCCTTACATCCAATCCATTTCTCTTATTTGAGCCAGCCAGAGAGGACTTAAATCTCTTGCACCAAAAAGGCTGTGATTAGCAGCATAATTAATAGAACAATTCTTACACATTATCTTTACTATTAATATTTTTAGATGGCCCTGAGTGGTAAAAAGGAACCATCTAAAAAGAAAGATAACTCTGGGAAAAGAGCAGAAAAGGGAGATTACAGGAGATAATATCTGCCAGTTTCAATATTTTCATGAAAGTTCAGACTTTGTACTCTGACATGTTTTGCCTGAGCATATGCACATATGCATTAAAACAGTATAAAATAACATAGATTCATCATGTTACTTAAAATTACTGTAGTTTTTGATGGGGTTAGAGTTAACTTAACTCACAGCTTATAATTGTTCGAAATTATTATATACACATATATATATTCCTTTTTCCTTTATATTCCTTGTTCTCAAATTTACAAAGACTATTCTCTATTCTATTTTTTATGACACAAGATGAATTCTAGTGAAGTTATAAGAAAAGTTGAGCAGGTAAAGTGAAAAAGGATAATCTC
>NW_012147853.1:2169634-2170389 GCF_000956105.1 Propithecus coquereli
AATATCAAAGATACTTAAAAAAAAGTTTTCAAGTTTTGTTGTTTCTTTGTTTACTTTCTGAAAGAAAGCAATCTAACTATCTACTAGACAATCAACGACCATACGAGAAAAGAATTATTTAGGTAATCACTGTAATAGTCTCCAGTTCTGGGAACAAATAGGTTTTTATTTTTACTCATTCATTTCCCCCAATGACAGGTTTTGTGATAAAACAACTTAAACAAGCAATAAGGAAGATAATCTGTTCTTTCTCCTATATGTATCTACCCACCTATTTTTTCTTCACACTCTTAAGAAGTTTAGATGCCCTTAAACTTATATAGCTGATCTTTTTAATCTCTATTTGTTTGTCTACTCCTTTACAATGTGTTTAAGTATACCGGAGGTAAAACAGAAGTTATCAAGTTCCAAGAATAGAATCATAGAATATTACAGCTAGAAGGAATCTTAGAAATCCTGTTAGCCAACACCTCATTTTGTATATGAGAGCACTGAGCACCAGAGAGTGGAATGCTTGTAAGAGCCTACCATACTACTTACTTCACAGAGTTGTTACAATCACTAGCTACTATGGACAGAAAAAATTATTCTTTATAAATTCCACAGACATTAGAAAAGTAAGTCAATTACTAAGATTTTTTTCAAGATGATTTTGGCAATATCATGGCATCCTTATGACACAGAAAGCAGAGACACCACCACTGTTCCACAGCTGGAAGATAGACCACTCCAGGGATGCAATGGACTCTGGCATT
>NW_012147853.1:2173834-2176674 GCF_000956105.1 Propithecus coquereli
TGGAAAATTGAGATGATCACCCAGATAAAACAATTTTGGCCACAGATAACCTTTTTCTCCTTGCCTTCTCCCACCCTGGCTTTTTCTTTTGAGTCAATTTATAATAAATTCGTATCTGTTTTCTTCTATTTTTCTCCTTCCTTCTACCCTTCTCTGATGTCCTTTGTCTTTCTGCTCCATTTGTCTTTTTTTCTACTTTTTTTCTCAATCATTAGTCATATATATGTAGAAAAGGCATATGCATCAAAGTCAGCAAAACATGGATTCAAATTGTGACTCAGCATTTCACAGCTGTGTGCTCATCAGGAACTTATCTGATTGTGTCTCTCCCTTTCTAAAATGAAGATAATATCTATATAAGAAGTTATGAAAATTAAATTATGATAATACTTTTAAATACCTCACTATTATTTGCATTACAGTAAATGTTCAATAAATGGTACTTACCATTACTACTTTCATCATTAAGCACAACTACTTGGTTTCCCAAGTATTCTCCTTTCTTCTCTACATTGTACTACTTGAAACTCCACTGTTTCTTACAACTTTATATCCTCTATATATGATGATGATAAAGAGAAGAAAAATAAGAAGAGGTGGAATAGTAGGAGAAGGAGAAGAAAGACGAGGAGGAAGAAGAGAACAGAAAAAGAAGCTAGTGACTGTGGTAGCTGTAAAGGAGATATCTTGCATTCATTTTGTCGTCACTGTATGTGTGCATTCTTTTTCACATTTGGTACTCAAAATTTTATAAAGATTCTATCATTATCTTCAACCCCTTTCTGTGTTGATAAATGAGAGGCTAATGAATTTGAAGAAGTTTACATAGCTAGAGTGTCAGTTTGGTTTCTTGAATAAGCAGATGCCAAGATGGAATTAGAAGTTTGAGAGATTTATTGGGGAGAGATGCTGGTAAAAGATAGGGGAGGAAGGAGTGGAATTGGACAGGGAGATTCTTCAAAGCAGGGTGCAGGGATGGCAACTGTGAAAGAAAAGAGTGAATAAAGATTAAGTTGGAAAGTTGCAGACTGTGTGGCATTCTGAAAAAGTCTTGACCAGGTTGATGGCGTGTCCCTGAGCCAAAATTGTCAGTGAGGGTAGTCTAGTATCAAGCAGGAATGGGCAGGCACCAGTGTCCCTGTCATGCTCAACCACCAACTAGAAGTAGTTTAGGAGAAGTATGGCATCTGCTGCTTCTCCTGAAGGAGATCCAAGTTGGTGCCTCTCATAGACACCACAGCTCATAGCTAGGAGTGCCAGAATTTGAACCTACAATGTAAGGACTTAATCCTATACTACCTTGTCTACAAAAGATTTCTCCCCATTATGTGAGTCAAAGATACTGGTAATGGCACAATTTGCTTTACTTTTAGAGAGAAAAGTTAATAATCTAAAAAATGAAACTCAAAATGCTCAAAGTTTGGGAAATAAACTATTTTATGACAGTGAGTAAGGTGCCTGACTGAGTTCTTCTATAAATCCAGAAAAAGCTCTGGACTTGCAGTGATTTATGAGCTCAACAACTGTATTATCCAGTGGAAGAATTTAGAAAGCACTTGGTTTCTCTCTGTCTCTCTCCCCTGTCACCTACTGTATTGAAAAATAGAGGAATATTGCTATGAATTGGTTGGATTACTGGACAATGGTACAAGGAGGTAGATCTTGAAAAAATATTAATTTAAGAAGAGAGATTAGCATGGTCTCTTCAAATATACTTTCTTACTAGAAGCTAATGAAATGAAAACACCTCTGGGATTTTGTTTCCTTCTAGAAGAAATCCTTCGCATTTTTTTTTTAAACTCAAAGTAGACAAGTTTATTTGTACACAATCTTGTATAAACTCATATACAAGATTATGAAGTCCAAGAAAGAACTAAGAGCAATGTTCATATTAAAGAAAATGAGAAAACAAAATCAATTATTTAGTTGAAATCTGGTGAAGGGCCCTTCTGCTTGAAAAAATAATTAATAGATTTAAGTAATTCCAGTGAACTCAGTATCAAAAAAGGGTTAACATCCTGCTGAAGCATAAAATTTCAGATATGGTCATGAATTTATTCTGGCCACATTCTAGCTACAGTGTAGATCACATTGCTGTAAGAGAGTGCAAAAGAGATGCTCTGGTTTGAATGTGTCTTCCAAATTTCATGTGCTGGAACCTTAATCTTCAATGTGGCAATGCTGAATACCTTTAAGAGATGATTGGATCATGAGGGCTCTGCATTCATGAATGGATTAATCTACTCATGAATTAATAGATTAATGGCTAATTGATTAATGGGACGTCATGGGAATGGAACTGGTGGCTGTACAAGAAAAGGTAGAAAGACCTGAGCAAGTATATAAGTACATTTCCATGTTCAGCCCTCTCTTAATGTGATGCCCTATGCCATTTCAGGATGTTACAGAGTTCCCACCAGCAAGAAGGCTCTTACCAGATGCAACCCCTTGACCTGGGACTTACCAGCCTCCATGCTGTAAGAAATACCTTCTTTTCTTTATAAATTATCCAGTTTCTGGTATCCTGTTATAAGCAACAGGGGAAAAAAAAAAAACAAAAAAAAACTAAAACCAGTGGTATTCCTAAACAGGATCACCACCGAATTCAACAATGAAGTGTCAGGAATGTAGAGGGGCAAAGAAAAGGAAAGAATGGAATGGAGATTTGCATGCAAAAAATGAACAGTAACTAAAAGACACGGGGAGCACTAAAGGGAGGGAAGGGCATGCCTTTAACCCGCATTTAGGTGAGGCAAAGACATAAAGTGTAACTATAATGTTTGTACCCTCACAATACCCTGGAATAATAAAAAAAAGAAAAGAAAAAAAATGAACAGTAA
>NW_012147853.1:2176764-2178839 GCF_000956105.1 Propithecus coquereli
TAACTTGCTTGTAAACCGGTAAACAATGAAATTTCAATGAAAGAGTAAAGCATGCATTTCTGCACCTCTGATTCGGCGAGCAAGACACTGGAATAAAATGGATACATAGTTTATTTATTAATTTATGTTAAAACAAAACAAATAAAACAACAACAACAAAATTCTCAGTATAAATCCGGAAAAGCAAAGAGATAAGGCAACAGATGTCCTGTATGATAACTGGAAAATTCCACTGAGATTTAGATTATGCCTTTGTATCTAGCCTTTGTCAAAAATATCAGAGGCTCCTTCACTGATGGGCAGGCTATTAAATACTCCAATCCGTGGTCTCCATTAAAATGGGATTAGTGTCTATTTGAAAGAAATTTATAGGATTGTGGGGCTTGGGAGGAGGGAGAGGAAGAGAAGAAATCCCATTTTTACATGTCATCCAAATATGAAGATAACAGCAGAAAACCTTCCTAGAGAAGAAGTAATGAAATTACTTTCATGGTGTATGAACATCATTGCCACTGCTAGTCTGTCATAATATTCTTTATGGAATTTTTGATCTCAGTGCTTTAGATTTCAACTCTTGGCTGATAGTCTATAAAACATCAACATGAATTAAACATGGAAGGATCACACAACCCTGAATACTACAAGGAGAAGTAGTCAGGTTTAACTTTGTATGTGTACAATTAAAATAAAATACATTAGAAAATCTTTTCAGAAACAAAGAAAGTATAATAGCTTTATAGAGGAGTATGCAGAAATGTGATAAAATAAATGATTGATGTACCTCCTGCAATTGATTTTCTAAATTAATACAAGGAATACAAAAAACAGCTCCAGAAGCAGTGCTTTATCATTTATTCATTGAGCATTTACACATAACATACTGGCAGCTGAAAGAAAAACAAAATCAACAAGTCGAAAATGTTCTTCCCATCTTCACTGGATCTTACATCCCAGGTCAGGCGGGGGGTGGTGGAAGGTGATAGATAAGTACATAGATACATATAAAGATGAGACCTCCATCTGGGGGCTCACAATCAAGTTGAGGAAAAAGACATGAAAATAAATAGTCACACCAATGTGAGAAGACAGGGATGGTTTATCTTTTGTCATTTATTACCCTGTCTTCACTTGATGAACGGTGGTTTCCATATAGGCCAGACCAATGCCATTGGAGTCACATTTTATTGGTGATGCTGTTTATGAATAAGCAGAAGAAAATAAATGAGGTGGTGTTCCAAACCCTTAGGAAGTTGAAATACTCTAGAAATCTCCCCAGACATGACTAAGGGTCAAAAAGAATCCATTTTTATGGGAAGATATATGTATATGTAGAAAACAAAACATACACAAAAAAACTCTATAGCAACCTTGATCAGATTTCTTATCTCATCAATTATTGCTCTCTTGTATTCTTCCCTGGAATTATTCCCAATAAGCAGGAAATAGGAGCCTGCAGCCAGTACTAACTTATGTATTTCATGCTTTACCTGATCAGTGTGAATTGAGGAAACTTCCAACCCTCCGTTTTAACCAGTGCTACCACCATTGGTCCGTAAATATTTCCTTTGAGGTCTGAAAGTCTGGCTCAATGTTCTCCCTCGGGGTTTAGAGTTTGAAAGGCAGGATTCCTATTCAAATGTGGGATTTACGACCTAAGCCATTAATCACATGGTCACCATCCATAGCTTCTGTGATGGTATAACTAAGGGCAGTAGTTTCCTACCATATAATGCAAAATCCCAGGGATCTTGAGTGCATGATTCAGAGATTATGTAGGGAGGCCAGGGGAAAACAGAAGCAACTCATACTTTTATATGATTTATAGCCTGGTCTTCAGTATAAGACGCTCTGCTTCGAAAGAACTTTAAAAGCCGCTGATACAGGCACCATAAAAGCATCCATGTAGAAAACACACAGATGTCAATAATGTAGCAGCCACTTTATGTTAAAAAGCTATTATTTTCAAAAGCTGTTTCCTAGCACTGTCCCCTAGCTCAAACTGGCTCTGAAGCATCCTTGAACAAAAATTCATTCAGAGGTCATTGATTCTTACTAAATATTAAGCTCCTTAGGTT
>NW_012147853.1:2181344-2196754 GCF_000956105.1 Propithecus coquereli
AAAAGAAAAAAAATGAACAGTAAAAGGAAGACAGAGCACTCAGGAAAGTATAATGATTGGTGCGGTCACCATAGCAGACTTCATAATTTTTAAAAAATACAATGTGTTTTGTTGTAAAGGGCAGTGTGTTTGCCCCTTACAGAAAAGAGAAAAATTGTGTTAGATATGGATTTTCTCCTTCCAGGATATGAGAGTAATTTTGTTACAATGAAACTCACGGTGAGAGATTAATCCTAAATAAGTTTAAGGTCACAGGTCCTGCACTTGGAAAACTGTCATAGATTGACCCAAACTTTGAAAAAGCTGATTTGTTCTTTTTTTTGGTTCTACCTTATTTCCTTTGTATTTAATTTTATCCCAGATAGATCTCTATTATGGTCTATGGTTCATAAAAACAATGCCAAGATTAAAATGCTTGTCATATTATGAGACTAATGGTTTTGTGGGAGAAACCCTACTCAGAAATTGGTACTGAAATTGGTGGTTGCAGCAGTGGGAGTAGTGGGTGCTGCAAGCCTCATGCATCCTGTTTATTCTACAGGAAAATAAAACACATAAGCAGGTTAGATCTGGGCGAATACAATTTGAGAGGTGTTTAATGCTGCTTAAAAAAAAAATTAACTCCACGGGAAGACAGCTCAGGCTACAGTTATTGAAGAGAATCGGATATCCAGTTAGCCACTAGTTTCTTAAGTGATTATGTCAACTAAGAAAAAACAGAAAAAATGAGCTAATTTTGTGTTTATTTTGAATTTTTTATTTCTCTGAACTAACAATAGGATAGGATATGCTTTACATTTTGATTTTAATTTCTATCAGGAAATAGGTATTACCTTACTAAATGGATTCATATTGTACAAATTTAGAGTGTATTTTATATTATAAATTATATAATAAATTGGTTATTACCTATATACTATGATATGAGATATATAAATCATGCATTATGAAATTGTTATTTAAAATGCAGGCTCCAAAAAGTCAGATGTAGGCTGAAATCAGAGATTCAACATTGTTATATCTAAACTGGCAACTTAAACTTTCTGAGCTTTAATTTTCCCACCTCTACTATTGGGATAATGAAACATAAGAGTTGGTTTTTTGAAAAGACAAACAAAATTGATAAACCTTTAGCTAGACTAAAGAAAAAAACAGAAAACTCAAATAAATAAAATCAGAGATGAAACAGGATACATTATAACTGATACCACAGAAATACAAAGGATCGCAAGAGACTTATGAATAACTATATGCCAAAAAATTTGAAATGACAGAAAAAATGAATAAATTCCTGTGTACATACAACCTACCAAGATTAAATTTTGAAAAAATAGGAAATCTGCATAGCCCAATAACAAGTGAAGAAATTGAATCAGTAACAAAAAGTCTTCCATCAAACTAAAGCTCAGGACCTGATGGCTTCACTGCTGAATTCTATCAAACACTTAAAGAAGAAATAATGCCAACTCTCCTCAAGATTTTACAGATTCATCCCAAATTCATTTTACAAGGCCAGCATTACCCTGATTCCCAAACCAGACAAGAGTACACACACATACATACACAAAAATACAGACAAATGTCCATGATGAACATAGATGCAAATATTCTCAATAAGATGCTAGCAAATTGAATTTGACAAGACATTAAGATCATTCACTATAATAAAATGGGCTTCATACTAGGGATGCAAGGATGTTCAACATATGCACATCAGTAAATGTGATACACCACATTGACAGAAAGAGAGATAAAATCCATATGATCATGTCAATCAATGTAGAAAAAAATATTTAACAAAATTCAACATCGCTTCATGATGAAAACTGTCAACAAATTAGGTATAGAGGGTATGTACCTCAGCAGAATAAAGGTCATATATGACAGACCCACAGTTAACATTATTCTGAATGAGAAAAAGCTTTCAGCTTTTCTGATCAGGAAGCAAGACGAGGATGCCCACTTTCACCACTTCAATTCAACATACAAGTCCCAGCCAAAGCAATTAGGCAACAAAAAAAATTAAATAAATAAAAGACATCCAAGTTGGATAGGCTGAAGTCAAATTATCTCTGTTTGCTGATGACATGATCTTATATATAGAAAACCCTAAAGAGTACTGAAACATTTTTAGAACTAGTGAACAAATTCAATAAAGCTACAGGATACAAAATCAACAAACAAAAATCAGTAGCATTTCTGTATGCTAATAGTGAACTATTTGAAAAAGAAATTTAAAAATTTCATTTACAACAGCTACAAAAACCTAGAAATAAACTTAACCAAGGAGGTAAAAGATCTTTATACTGAAAACTATAAAACATTGATTAAAAAAATGAAAGAGAACACAAATAAATGGAAAGATATCCTATGTTCATGAACTGGAAGATAATATTATAAAAATGGCTATACTACAGATTCACTTCAATCTTTATCAAAATATCAATGACATTCTTCATAGAAATAAAAAAGAAATCCTAAAATTTGTTTGGAACCTAAAAAGACCACAAATAGGCAAAGCAATCCTGAACAACAACAACAAAGTAAAGCTAGATGCATTACATTACCTGACTTCAAAATATATTACAAAGCTATAATAACCAAAACAGCATAGTACTGTCAAAAATAGACACATCACATAGTACTGCCAAAAATAGACACACAGATCAATGGAACAGAATAGAGAGCCCAGAAATAAATTGAAGCATCTACACCCAACTGATTTTGAACAAATGTACCAAGAACACACATTGGCAATAAGACAATCTCTTCAATAAATGATACAGAGAAAATTAGATATACACATGCAGAAGAACAAGACCAGACTTTTATTTCTCATCATATACAAAAACCAACTCAGAATGAAATAAAGGCTTAACTGTAATACCAAAACTATGATACTATTAAAAGAAAATATAGGGGAAATGTTTCATGACAATGGGCTGAGCCGGGATTTTTTAAACAAGACCTCAAAAGTATAGGAAACAAAAACAAAAATAAAAAATTAGGATTACACCAAACAAAAAATCCTTCACTCACCTAGAAAACAATTAATAGAATGAAGAGACAACATACAGAATGGAAGAATATATTTGCAACCATTTATTTGGCAAATGGATAATATACAAAATACATAAGGAACTTAACAGCAATAAAACAAATAGTCCAATTAAAAAATGGACAAATGACCTTAATAGACTTCTCAAAAGAAGACATACAAATAACCAACATGTACATTAAAAAATGCTCAACATTGCTAATCATCAAAGAAATGCAAATCAAAACCACAATTAGATATCACCTCATTCTAGTTAGAATGGCTGTTATCAAAAAGACAGAGTAATTATTTTTTCAGGATAGCTGACTAGAGGTTTTTACAGCATGTCTCATCCACTTACAACAACCGAAATAGTATGTAGACCATCATACTTTGAATATTTATCTAAGAAGAAATATAAGAGTTCAGCAGAAAAGTAAAAGGAAACTCCAGAATCTGGGAAGGAGTAGGAGGGCAGGCAGCCTGTGTGGCCAAAACTGGCTGAAAACTGGGAGTGAATCACCAGTGCAGGAGAGGGTGAGTGAGTGTCTCTCTGTTATCCATTTTCCCACTGGGGAACGGTATAATTAAGGCCACAGAAAAGCACCTTGATGCTCCCAAGCCCTGAATATAACTTGGGGAGGAGGGAGCAGCCAGGAGACCGTGAGAAGGAAATGCTCCAGGAAATGTTTCATACACTCCCCCAGATCAGCATGCCTATAGGAGGATGGCATACTGGATCCTAGCTCATAGTAAATAGCACAGGGTCCTAGAAGCTAGTTTCAGTGGCAACATCGGGGCTAGGGAGACTGTGGCCAGAGTTTAGAGATCTGGGGCTTGATCAAGAGAGGGACTCCCACAGTCAGAACTGAGAAATGAGTGTAGTGTAGGCTCCAGCTATAGGTGTTGGAACGAGACTCCCCACACCAGGACCAGAGTAGGAGGAGAGTTGCTGAAGAGTCATGGTTTTGAGCTGGATGGAGACATCTATGGCCCAGGGAATCTTTACAGACAAGAACAAAACATGATTGAATAACTTAATACCCAATAAGTTGCCACAGTTGAGTCAGGGGAGTGAGTTCCTCTGGGTCTAGGGTTTGAGAGGAAAGCTTGTCCCACTCCTGATCACTAGGCTGTGGCATTGAGACTACCTCCCCCCTGTGCTGAGGCCTTGATGTAACAGCATTTTTCCCCTGGCATTTTGCCAGGGACCTGAGGCCCGCTCTACCACCACGTCAGGGCCAGTGTTTGCACCCACCACAGGGGGGTTAGGCTTTCCCAGTCTAGCGCTGCCCAGTTTCATACCACCCAGCTTTGAGATACAGCACCGGACTTAGGTTTCTGAGTGTTCCCCAGCCCAACATGGGACACCCAAGCACTTCTCCCAGTTAACAGAGGTCAGGCATAAACCCTACCGCTACCACTGCAGCTGGCTCTTAACTGCAAGCACCACCTACTGGACTGGAGGTTGGCCCACACAGCCCATTACAGTATCTGCTGTCACAAGTACACAGCACTTAGAAATTATAAAAGCTTCTCATGGCTTCTGCTACCACCATTGCCTACACCACTCCAGCTACTCAGGAGGACCATGAGCTCACTAACCTGCCTGGTATACTGCTACTACAACAGGCATTTCAGAAAGCTATCACACTAAGGCTATTTATAATAAAGGAAATCACATAGAGTCTCCACCACTAAACACACCCAGAAGCAAAGCCAAATGTCCCTACCCAAATACATCATAGTCACATCTTCAAAAAAAGTCTACCAAATGCAAGTAAATTCAAAAATAAGAAGCAACCATTTATTCAGATGGACAGAAATCAGCATAAAGATACAGGAAGTATGAAAAAGCAAGGTATTATGACTTACTAAAAGGAACACAATAATTCTCTAGCAATAGATCCTAACCAAAAAGAAATCCTCAAAATTCCAGATAAAAAATTCAAAACATAGATTTTAACAAAGCTCAATGAGATGGAAGAGAAATCTGAGAAGCAATACAAAGAAATCAGAAAATCAACTCAAAATATGAAAAAAAAAATACCAAGAAGATAAAAAAAAAAAAAACACATACACAGAACAGAAGTAGAACTTCTGGAAATGAAAGATTCATTGAAGAAATTATAAAATATGTTTGAAAGCTTCATCAGCAAACTAGATGAAGCAGAAGAAAGAATAGCAGAACATGAACACAGGTCTTTTGAATTAATTTAGTCAAACAAAAATAAAGGAAAAAGACTAAAAAAGAATGAACAAGTCCTTTGAGACATACAGGACAGCATAAAAGAAACAAAACTTATGAATTATCAGTATTCCAGATGGGGAAGAAAAATTCAAAAGTTTAGAATATCTATTTAAGAAAATAATTGATGAAAATTTCCCAAGTATAGTAAAAAATGTAGACATCAGGGTGCAGGAAACAAAATGATCCCCAGGCAAATACATTAGAAAAAATTCACCATATTATGTTGTCATCAGACTGTCTAAAGTCAATGTGAAGGAAACAATTTTAAAATCAGCAAGAGAAAAGAATCTATCTAGTCACCTATAAAGGAAATACCACCAAACTAACACTGGACTTCTCAGCAGAAAACTTACCAGCCAGAGAGAATATGAAGGGATTTTCAAAGTGTTGAAAGAAAAAAAAAATTCCAGTGAAGAATTTTGTGTCCAGCTGTATTAAAATTCATAAACAAAGGAGAAATAAAGTATTTAACATACAAGTGAATTCTAAGAAAATTCATCACCACTAGACTGGCCCTACAAGAAATATTCAAAGGAGCTCTAAAAATAGAAACAAAAAGGTGGATATTAGCCATCATAAAAACACACAAGACAGTGTAAAACTCACAGGTCATATAAAACAATCACACCAAGCAGGAAGAGAAAGGGAGCAAATAGCAAAATGACGGAACTCCACCAAACTCCAAAGACAAACAGAGAAAAAGCCCTGTCTCCTAGTCTCCTACTGTAACACATTTGTTTTACAAAGAAGGAAACTGAGATCCAGAAAGATTAAGCATCATATTCAGGGTCTACAGAGGCACCTATTAGTGAATCTAGGCTACTAAATTCAATCAATTTGATCCCAGGGCTTATGCTCCAAAATTGTACACTACATTTATTCAAAATAAAACGATTGAACAAAATTCATATCAAAAAATATATTTAAATTACCATGTCCTTTATGTGTAAAGTGTCCTTAAGGTTAGTCTCAAAAAGACTCTGGGACATCCAGAGACATTTACAAAAGCCACAAGGAACTAAAATGCCCATTCACAAGTCTCCAGTAAAGAGACAGGGGTTAAGTCAGTTGCTCCTTCAACATGGGATAGGACTTCTCTGATGCTCTCCTGACCTCTCTCTCATTCCACCCTGGAGGAGGGGAGGCCACTGTGGATTAGACCACTGTCTTTGGATTTGCATCTGTTCATAGAAGTCGAATATCATCCTCATAAATACCTTCTTAGATTAAAAACTCCATCATTTTTTTCTTTCTTTGGCTGCAGGAAAACAAATGGAAATAATTCTCAATCTCAGTTCAGTAGGATCAAAAGGAAGTGAAAAAATTATGCAAATTGGAGAAATTATCTCATTTCTAAATCTGGCAGCTGCTACCCAGGTCTAATCAATTCTTTTTATGCAGACAAACAAAGCCAGTTTCTGAAATCTTTTAATTTTTCAGGAGAAGCCACAATATGAAATTTTACAGGACATACTTGAACTTGTAAGTGTTGGGAATGACTAGTAATTTTAAAAATGAACATACAATGAGAGGGCCAACACAGTTTAATAGACTATATCTATAGAATTTTGACACAGGGAATCCCAATTCACAAATGCTAACTATAATTAATAAGATAATTAAAATGATAAGATACATATAACCTCATTCACTTCCAAATCAAATTTCAGATTAATTCTAAGAACCTATTTGTGCTATTATTTAATGGAGACTGAAGAGAAAGAGATCTCTTCAATATATCCCAACGTTTTTTAGTTCTCAGTCAAAAGTTAGTGATTTTCTCCTTTTCAAAGTACATGTTGGCCTCATCACTACAGCTCAAACAAAACAAACAGCTGATGTAATTACATAAATAAAAGGGGGACCAAGGGCAACACACGTAACCTAAACATCTGTACCCCCATAATATGCTGAAATAAAAGAAAAAAAAAAACCAGAAAGCAAAAAAAAAAAAGCAGGGCACTCATACACCATTCAGGACACTTATTGGAATTTTTATTTTAAATTAGGCAAATTAATGTATTGGTAAACCAGATAAAGACTGTTCACACTTATCAGGCAAAACCATAGATGAAATATGCAAATACCTCAACTTTTTTTTAAATCATGCATGGCATTTTAGTTTGTTTATCTTTGAGAACACCTTTCAGTTAGCAGAGGAGTCTGACTATGAAGGCCCAAAGCAAAGAAAAATTCTTTATCCAATAAATTATTATGTAATCTCCACATTATCTTATTTATTTATAACTGAGCTGTCACTGAAAAAAATTAAAAACAGGAGAGAAATCTATTTTTTTCCTTGACTAAAGTAAAGGTTGGATTTTAGATTCAAAACATTATACATACATATCACCCCTCATGCATACTACTTTAATAGCCAGTGACTATGGATCTTCTAATAATTTCAAACATTTGGTTATTATGTTTTACCAATAAGCACAGAGCTGGGCTTAATAAAATTAAAAGAAGCCAGTCTTTCAAATTAGCATGTTGTGATTCTTATAATATCCAGTGAGCATTTGAGCAATGTTTTCTTTTTAAGGAGGATGGAAGAAATCCTGAATCTTGTTTCCAGTGAGTGTAGGAAATAAAAGCATTCAATATAAAACGTAAAACAAAATGAAACAAAACAAAGGAAAATATTGCCAAATCTCCATGTCTGAGCTAAAGCTTCAATAGAATATTTTTGCCCTAATATATTATATATGGCATTTTCCCCTAAAAAATAATTACTAAGTATCTGTACTAAAAAGTCTAGTTTGGGAAATATAAGGGTTTTTAAATTATTTTATCTGATTTTTATATAACTTTCAAATCATTGAATACCAAACAATGATAGAAGAACCTTTAGAGTATATTTCTTTAAACAGGTACCCTGCAGAAGTGTACTATACAGAACTTAAAGACTCTAGTTGCCATAAACACATGTTGACCTGCCTTGCATAAAGACTTCACTGTACATCTTATTAATTATTATTCTTATTGTGCAGAGCCACAATCATCCACAATGAACTAGATGAAGATCATGGTAAACATTGGAAAGTAAAACAAGGCTGTTTTTTAAACATGATTTTGAAATTGATTAACCAGATAGACAACCAGAGAACGCCAAAAGTCACTAGCAAGGAAGTGATTTTGGGTAGTGCCTTCCTGGAGTGCAATACAGGATGCATTGCTAGAGACTTTTACAAAAAACGTTCTTGTGCAATTTAATGAAATAGCAGGGGGTGGGTAGCTAACTCAGAGCCGATAGGAAAGACGTTTTCCCCAAAATGGAAAATTTACTCTGTGTATGTTTCAATAGTTGAGATCAGCAAGGTCTGGCTGGCTATAAAATGACAACACATGCACTTAAAGTTACATTTAATTGGAGGGCCTTTATGTTTCCTGTCACAGAATGACAAGTTCAATAGATTTTTTTTCATTGAACTGACTAGTTGTTAGATACAATGGCCTTAAATTGACTGGTAATTCAACCTGTACCAGCATAATACTAAAATAGCAGATCAATTCAGATGGGAAAAAAAAAAAAATAACAAGGAGATTGGGTTCACACAAATTTAGGTGATTGATAGAATTTTTAACCTTTTAACCTACCATTTCTGTGTCAGAAATAAACAGCCTCTGTCAAATCCCAAAACCTCCACACAAAGAGGGCACCTGACCTGGTCCTCCATCACTGAATTTCAGTTTCTCCATTTTTGCCTCTGGGAAATTAATACTATTAAATTTGCATTTGCCTCCTCCATACTAAGCAGGGAGTTTGGCCAGCCCAAGGCGAAATAGTGAAACAAATCTGCTTTGGGGATGCTCCAAATCCTCTCACTGGAGGCTTTCTACTCCTTGATAAAATTTCTAAAACACCATGTTTCCCACAGTTCTCTGGATGTCATGTGAACTTCTGTGCAATACTAAACTTAAAACGGTCCCATCCAAGTTCCCCTCAGTACTTTACTCATGGCTTTTGATAATGTAGTAAATTATCTGAGGATTATAAAGCTAAAAACTATTAATGGGTTACATTGCCTGTAACTGTTGAATTTTAGCTAGGAGACTTTGGCACAGAATAGTCACTGATGTGGAGACTCTCAAATCTCTCTCAAGGTGAGGGAGGCAAAGGACTTGGAAACCCAGGGTTCTTTCAGTGCCCCTGGAATTGCACGTTTAAGCTGTTAGTTACTACATGTGAGGCTGATTCTGAAACTCCTGCTTACATTATGCTTACGAAATTACAAAGATCACTCCCAGGGGCGAAGTCTGCAGCTTTTCAAGTTTAAAAAGCTCATGCCTGTTACCCATCTCCAGGGACTCTGACTCACTATATCTGGGCTGGACCCGGACACTTACATTTTTTAAAAGCCACACAGGTATGTTTGAAGCACAGTCAAGGTTCAGTGCCATGTCACTAGATTCTCCTCATGAGATGTGACTAGGTCATTTTGCGATTAGATTCTGGGCATGGGATGATTACCCAGGAGCTTGAAAACTTTACGCTAAGCTAAAGAACTCATCACAAAAGACCACATATTTTATGGTTCCATTATATGAATTGCCCACAATTGGCAAATCTACAGAGACAGGTGGTTGCCAGGGCTGGAGGGAACTGCGGCATGGGGAATAGGGTGGTGATAGCTAAATGGTATGGATTTTCTTTTTGAGTAACAAAAATATCCTAAAATTGATTGTAGTGGTGGTTATGCATATCTGTAAATATACTAAAAACTATTGACTGGTACATTTTAAATGGGTGAATCGTATGGTATGTTAATTATATCTTAATGAAGCTTTTAGAGAAAATGTATATGATATGCAATGAAATGTGAGAGAAGTGTTTATCACTCGGTCTCACTCTTTTAGGGCCTGAAGACTTATAAATGCTGTCATGTTTTAAAGTTTATTATTTTCTTCTAACACTCATTCATTGATACATTAGTGGTTGAAATCCTGTGGAGACTCTATTCTCATACTGAAATGAATTGACAGTCCTCAAAAAAGCCAAGTTATCAATAATGTAAAAGAAAGTTCCCTGTGGATGGCAGAGTCGATGTTTCTATTGATGACAATATGCTTTCCGGTTTTTATGTGTATGGATGATTATTTAATTAAGAAAACACATAATTTCTGTCAGGGCAAAGTTGCTCTCCTGGCTACTCATCATATCTTAGAAAGAGTACTCTGTCACCCACTGTTCAAAGCCAACCTAAAAATCTGATAGCCTTTAGAGGGAAATGGCTACTTTCACTCAGGCACATTTAAGCTTTATTTTCCATAGCCATGGTCAATTCAGCAATGCTCAAGGCAACCAAGGGATCAATGTGAAAGGTATGATCCTCTAAATATGTTTTAAAGAAGGGTTTTAATAAATGTTTTTGAATAAATAAATTTAGGATAAATAAAGGGGCATAAAAAACTTCATATTTATTTTGGCAATTATTATAATTAAGTGATGTGGGTTAAAGAGCATATTTTGAGGTGCTCCTAATATTTCCTGGTTTAAACAATCTTAAAATGGATGGTATAAGCTAAATACTTTTAAATAAATGAATGGCAATGTTATGCATACTTATTGAGATCTTTATATTTATTAAGACTTATGAATGTATTATACCCAATAAATCTTTAAGTGCTAAATGAGAACAAGTTTTAAACTTTTTGTCAACACTATGCTTCCTTTTATGAAGCTGAGTTTTCATATGCTTATTTCCCATGGATGGAAAATTATTTAAATCTCTAATTTTCTATGTAAGAAAATGAAGGCCAGAGATGTGAAGTGACTTGCCCAGTGTCACACAGCCAGGAAGTGGTAATGCTGGGACCAGCGTTCTAGGATAAAAGCCTCACCTGGAGGCATAGGTCTAATTTAGACCCTATGACACCAATCATAGTCTGATGGACTTACAAGTACGTCAGAGTCAAATACCATGATCCAAGGAAACAGGAAAGAGTAGCCAGACTGCCATGTTGCCTATCACCCTATTGGGCCTCATAAGCCAAAAATAGTACTTTCTTTAGTGCCCACCCTCATGTTTCAACAATTCACTCATTCACCAATTATTTACTAACTACTATTGGTCAAGCACTGTGCCAGCCACTAGGGAAACAAAATAAATAAGCTTGATTCTTGTCTTCAGAATGATTGTGGCTCAACCTCACCAGTTATCAAGAACTGCACCAGTTATTGGAATTCTTTGATCATCAAATTAGCAAAGATTTGTAAAACAACCTGCACTGTCAATACAGTGAGCCAAGCAGTCTTTCTATGCTGGGAGTTTATAAATGAGCATACCTTGTCAACACTTATTTATCAATTATTACATGAAAGAGCTTTTCAAAATTTAAATAATATGACTCATTTAATCCTCACTATAATATGAGATAATAGTCTCATTTTTCAGCCAAGGAAAACAAGACAGAGATGAGAGATGACTTATCTAAGGCCCCAAAGAAATCATTGTTCTGCCTCTTGCAACTTTATCATCTGCCCTGCTTGTCTGTTTGCTTATTCTCAGCCCAGTAGGAGCAACGGCAAAAACAACCAAAACCTAAATGTTGTAACATCAACAGAAATGAAAAATTTCTCTTTTGGGCATCTACCGAAAAGAACAAAAGACATTCTATAAAAAAGACATTTGCACTCAAATGTTTACAGCAGCACAATTCAAAATTGCAAAGATGTGGAAACAACCCAAGTGCCCATCAACACATGAGTGGATTAATAAAATGTGGTATATGTATACCATGGAGTTCTAAGCCACAAAAAACAATGGTGATCTAGCACCTCTTGTATTATCCTGGATAGAGCTGGAACCCATTCTACTAAGTGAAGTATCCCAAGAATGGAAAAACAAGCACCACATGTACTCACCATCAAATTGGTATTATCTGATCAACACTTAAGTGCACATATAGCAGTACATCGGGTGTCAGGAAGGTGGGAGGGGGAAGGAGGGGCTGGGTATATTCACACCTAATAGGTGCAGTGCACACCGTCTGGGGCATGGACAGGCTTGAAGCTCTGACTCAGGTTGGGAAGGGACATTATATGTAACCTAAACATTTGTACCCCTGTAATATGCTGAAATAAAAAAATAAGTAAGTAAGTAAATAAATAAATAAATAAAATTTCTCTTCCGCTGTTAAATGAACAGGCTGTGGTCCTCCTGTTGGGTGTGTGGAGAAGCATCTGTAGGGCCAGTTGCTGATCTCAGTACCTACTTGAGGTAATCATGTGGCCCACAGACCAACTTGGCTTTATTTGCAACAAAATAAATTCTGTATTTTAATTTTTACTTGACTATTAAGCCTTTGGGCTAGATCTTGTAATACTCATGTACTTTGCTTGTTTTCTCTTTCTCCACCCTTTCCATTGCCTCTTCTCTTTACACACACACACACACACATTCTCTCTCTCTCTCTCACTCACAAACATAAGCACTTTGTGGCTAGCTATCTTTACCCTTGTAGAAACACATACTTTACACATGCTTTGTCTCAATATGCCTCAGTGAGGATTTTGTACGGGTTATTGTAAAAAAAAAAATCAATGCCAGCTATTCCAAAATGATTGTTAAAGAACATTCAAACTCCTCTTTCATGTTAGCATCCTTTATGCAAACTCCATTTACACTGCAGATAGAAATAAAAAGATACATTTTTTTCCACTTCTTAAAAACTGCTAAGGTTTTTTAAATAGAACCAGTTTTTATAGACCCAGGTAAAGTAATAATGGAGAAGTGCACCTTCCAAAACTGTTTAGCCCCAGTCTTTCAACAACTCCCTTTAGCCCCCATGGAGTTTCAGCGTACTTTCCTGGGGTAGCAAAGAAAACAATGGATAAAGAATTTCATACAGAGAAACAATTATACCAAAACATAAAACCTTCCTGTGTTTTAAACTAGAATCCATCTTTAACCAGCATTTAGCTTCATAAAATCAACTATCTCAAGTTTGACTTTGCCAAATTGGAACTGATGATAATACACATGGTAGTTGGTTTGCTTTTTTCTTGGTTATGAAAAACAAAAGAAAAAAATCAAGAGCATTGTCAAGCATATGTAGGGAAGGTTTTCTTAGAAAAATTTTAAAAAATTGTTCAAGCATTCTTTTGGATTTTTGGAAAGATAGATCTTCATTTAAGAAGCAAACACTATTGTCTTATTACATTTTCTATTCTTTTTCTTTGATAGAAGATGACAAAAATACAGATGCACCATCAAAAGGGTTTCTGCAGCCATGGTGGATTTGTTACTTTCCATTCCTACTCTTATTTACTGGCAGGGTCCATCTGAACAGATATATGACTCTAACACAGATAAAGTTAACTGCCCTGCATGACATGGTCTGAGACTGCGGAACATTAACCTACAGTCCTACACAGTACTAAAATGTCTTCACTTTCATTTCTTAAAATATTCATTTACTCACAGGCAATGTGACAGTGATATTCTTTAATTTGTGTTTTCATGCGCAAGTGACCAGTTATTCCATTTAATCTATTCATTAAAAATAACCATATAGGAAATTTTGAATTAAGTACAGATATGAAAGAATTGAACCAATTTTTTTCTAAATATCCTCCTATTCAAAATTTTCTTACACTTTGCATTAATCAAGTTAATCTTAATTTGTGACATGGGGCAATGGCTGTTGAATTTTGTATGACATTACTTGCTAAGCCTCTATAAAATGCTTTGCAATAATGAGACATATTACAACTGAGTTCTTCTGCATTTCTTTTGACTAAGAATAATTAAATACCCTTCATCCTCTGTTAATAATTTAAAGTAAATTTAACTGTAAAAGATAATATATAAAAACACATATATTTGTTTATGCGTATACATAAACATGTGAATGTAAATTACATCTATTTAGAATCACAAAAGATTTGATCCTGACATTTTCTCATATACCTCCCATTAAAAATATTGATTTCTTGGCAAGGTGTGTTTCAAGCAAGGAATGGTTTCAGCATCTGGAAGTATTCAGTTTACATATAGGTGAGGGGAAGGAAACACATTAACTGAAAAAACTACATTGTCCCCTGCAAGGATATTGATTTGACCATATGGATGTGACTTCACTATTATACTTTACTAGCAGGAATCACTGGTCTGGCCCTTGGGGTCAATTTTCCACTATAATTTTAAACATTTGAAAGTCACATTTTTTCACCAAGTTGCAAAATTATTCCTTTCTTGCATCAAAAATTGATTCCTCTGAGTGTTTTCCATTTCAGCACAAATAATTTATTGCTAGATGTCTTTATGAGACCATGGGAAATGTGCTTACCTCTCCAATATCCTTTTAATAAAAAATAGACTGGACTCCACTAGGAACATTTAGTCACATCAGGAGGGAGGGAAATTTGGCTAAGTTGTTATTTTCTTATGAAAGTGTTGAGACGGAGAATTTCCAAAATGTGTTCTGATCGTTGTTAAATCTCTTACTCTAGAAAGAATGCCAATATTTGACTGAGGTGACAAAGGAAAGTTATCTTATATTTATACTTTCTTTGCAGGATCTGAGTAGAAAAACATACAAAATAAAGAGGAAACTCATATTCTGTAAATTCAAAAAACTTGATTGTGACCAACACAGTAGTGTCATGTGCAGAGAGATTCTAGCTTATTACTTATGGAAGAAAAAGTCATCATCCTCGTCATTAGTAAAGATCTTCCATTCTAAATTTTTTATGCAATTATTTTAGAGGACCAATTTAAAAATTAGGAAATATATGCTATAAGGCTTTTGTAAAAAAATATTTATTCAAGATAGACCTTGAAGATCACCTTTGTGTCCACTCATCCCATCATTACACAGATGAGGAAACAAGACATAAGGAGAGTGTATCAGTAAAGTTTCAACCAGAGAAACAGAAGCAGAAGAAGATGTATAATATTAAGGGTTGTTATGAGTAGAATTGTGTCCTCCAAAAAGATCTTAAAGTCCTGGCCCTATTCATCTGTGAATGTAACCTTATTAGGAAAAAAAGGGTCTTTGTTGATGTAATTAAGTTAAGGATCTAAAGATGAGATCATCCTGGATTATCCACATGTACCCTAAATCCAGTGACAAATGCCCATATAAGAAATAGACACAGGGCCGGGTGCAGTGGCTCAC
>NW_012147853.1:2199208-2200272 GCF_000956105.1 Propithecus coquereli
CACCATTTATTTCCATATCATAATTCTCCATGCCAGTTCTTATGAGAGAGATATGGGGGATGATGACATGCAAGATAGAAAGCACCAAATTCCGTATTTAATATATATATTTCTAGAATTCATTCTATGCACAGATATTACATCCAAATCTAAAGAGGTTGTAAGAAAAGCAAGGGAGGAAAGGCAAAACTGAAGTGAATAAGGAATTTGAAACATAACATCAAGTAATAAAAATACCAAATGGATCACTTACCCAATCATTTAACACTCTCAACAATTCTATGATGTTAATATTATTATATTACAAGTTTATCAATGAAAAAATGAGGTAGAAAGAGATTAAATACCTTGCCAAAGGTCAAGAGCAGTTGTGCCTGTGAACATATCACGGCTGACCTCCCTTTATTTACCAACTTTCTGCTTCTAGATACCTCCCCTCCTTGTGCCCTTGGTATTGTTTTCTACAGTCTGTATGAAAAGCCAGAAGCAAGCCCAGTCCTTCCTTTTTTTAACAGCACCACAACAGAGTTGTCTTTTACACGCTACAATCATAGAAAATGTCAAGCCACTTCTTGAACAGGCAGTCACACAGAGTAACGGAATGTGACAGTGCTCCACCCTACGGTCACTGCTGCAAAACTAATTCCATTGAATGGTAGAGAAGAAGCAGGTAAAATGAAAGCCTCCTGCCAAAAGTGTTAGATGTCCTTTTAAACAACAGCCTCAACCTCTATTTACAGACAACAGCATGTGCATCCATCAAACCTGATGACTCATTGCCTCTATTCCCATATCTGGATTAGTTTCAGAGAAGCAAATAGAGAAAATATGATACTATCAGAGAACCCTGTGTCTTTCTGTTTCCCTGCAATGTTTTGGCTACTGATTATCACAACCGATGCACAAGATAACAATGAGATGCTTGCTTGTTTTCCCGGTTAAAACTCATGGATGACTTTCATTGGAAAAACAGGAAATTGAAAGTCCTATAGAGTATATGCCCAAGGCACTCTAAAGAAGCCCCATTTTCAAAAGAAAGCTGTATCTGTCACCATTTGGGGGCT
>NW_012147853.1:2203432-2204769 GCF_000956105.1 Propithecus coquereli
GATAAAAATAAAATTGTGGCAGCCAGAGGCTTCATGCATATCACGAACATATCTTTGAAGATCCATCGGCGGCGATCTTCTGAGAATAGTAGTGATACAACTTCTTAGCCTTAGGATTTCAGCATTTTAATCTCCCAATAATTTCACAAGTAATAACAAGCAGTTTACATGACTATTTAAGAATGAAATTAAGGAAACGCTGCTTCCCATTTTATTATTAAGAAATGGAAGTCAAGTGATTTAGTAAATCTGTAGTAAAAAACAGAATCAAAACCAAGGCAATGACCTTTAATGATTCCGCATAGTCTAGGAGAAACAGGAGTCACCAGCATTTTTTTTTTTTTTCGTAAGAACCAGATAGTATATACTTTAGCCATTGAGGGCATTACACAGGTTCTGCCAAATCTACTCAATTTTGTTACTGTAGCCCACAAGCAGCCAGAGACAATTTGTAAACAAATGAGTCTGGTTGTGCTCCAATAAAACTTTGTTCATAAACACTAAAATTTTAAATTAATATAAAATGTATCATAAAATGCTCTTTTTTGATATTTTCTCAAACTTTAAACAATGTAAAAACTTGTTAGCTCATAGGGCACAGAAAAACAGGTGATGGGCTGATTTGGCTGACTCATGCTACTTCACAATAAAATACATGCTCTTGTCTTGAATTTAGGATTCTCAGCATTATGGATCCAGTATTGCTATGGTTTAAATGTTTATGTCCCCTCCAAAATTCATGTTGAAAGTTAATCCCCAAAGAAACAATTTTAAGAGGTGGGGTCTTTAGGTGGTGATCGCTCTCCTGGTTGGGATTAGTCTGTCATCAAAGGGCTGAGGGAATCAGGCACTTTTGCCCTCTGTCCCTTTCATCATTTGAAGACACAGCATCGGTCCCCTCCAGAGGATGCTACAAGGTGCCCTGGAAGGAGACACTGGGTCCTAAGTAGACACTGACACGCTGGGACCTTGATCTTGGACTTCTAGCCTATAAAACAGTGAGAAAATAAAATTTTTGTCTTTAAAATTTAGTACTATAGCAAAACCAGATTATTAATCTTGAATATTCTCCCACTTTCCCACCTATGTCTGGTGATATGCTATTTTAGTCCAGCTGAAACTTACTAACAACATTACAATCTGTTGAAATTTATCCTTTCTTTTGCAATAGCAAAAACACTTCCAAGGAATGAGAACAAGTAACTAAAACTAAAGCATCTGAGTCAAAATGAGAATGCACTTAATTCCAAAATCCCAAAACATATGAAGAAATATCATGTTGAAAAAAGTAGCCATGAAAATCAACTTAAAATGATACTTGACAAAGACCAAAATAA
>NW_012147853.1:2206236-2211603 GCF_000956105.1 Propithecus coquereli
TGCCTTCCACACCTCTCGGGAAATATGTGCATTAACATAATCTAATACCTATGTAAGTCAATATGCATGCCTCCATTAACTGTAGCTCCATCAGTTTTTTCAAAGCTGTTGATCCCTTGTTAACAGAAGGAACACATCACGGGAAAATGTCTCCTCCAAGCATCTCTAGGAGTGCCTATGTGCACTAGAAGAACTATCATCTTTCATTCCTTCACCATTTACTGTGCAGAACTATGGACATAAAATGATTTGGTGTCTGACTGCAAGGGGTTCAAGATCCGGTTTTCAGCTCCCTGTGACCTGGTAGGCTTCTGGTCCTTTTGCACCCTGATCAGGCTTAGTCTTCCAGCTAAGGGTCACCGAAAAGCCACTCCCATCTAATCCCCTTTTGGCGCCAAGCTCCATGATTGCGTTGGTCACACTGCGTGGCCTCCATCCACTCACCGCTCAGCGTTGAGAACTGGCAGAGACAGCAGAGAGGCGGAAGGGGAGATGAGATATAAAAACTACAAATTCGGGGTGGGGTAAAAAAATCTATAAATTTTGGGTGGGATTGATATAAACTTTGATGTTGGAACCCTAATATACGGGATATCTGGGAAACCAGAACAACTTGCGGGCAGAGGGGCAGGCAGAGGACTTTCACCAACAATGAGAAAAATCACCCCAACCCACCCCCTACACCAAAGTCAGGAGAGGAGGCTTCTTGCTCCTTGGGAGAGCGTTGAGCGCATCTGGCAGCCTCGGGTCTCTGAGCCCAATGTCACTGGGTGTGGTAGCTCTGTTGGTTTACGCCCCTGGTGCGAATATCAAATGCGCTCCCTGCTGGAGAGGCTGGTGGGGAGCTGGTGCAAAGACAAGAGACAAAAATAGCCCCGGGAATAAGAGAGAATGGCCCCAGCTGCCGCCTGCAATATCGAGGCTCTTCCCCTTTCCATCAAAGTGACTCGCTAACAAAGCCTGTTCCCTCCTGTGAAGAGAAAGACCCATAACGTCCGTGCGGGCGGAGAGCTTGGGACTCGCGTCTTGGTTCTCGGTTTTGGCTACCTGCCTGGAGCATGAGGCCAGCTATAGCTCTCTGGTCTGGAGTGATTGACAGGAGAGAGAAAACGGCACTGTTGGCGCTGGGGGATGAAAACTAGTCATCAGCGACAGTGAAATGATGGCATTTGTGTCGTGAATGCGATGGCGAATTAAGCAGAGCCAGAGCTATGTGGAGAGGTGTCAGGCCGCTCTGTACCTGGGCACTCAGTGTTGGGTCACCGAGGCCCAGGACAACTGAGTTTCTGGAAAATATTTCTGCTTTCCGCTCTGATTGGAGCCATTAACTTGATTCATTTCACAAATTCAGTGGAAACTCACTGAGATGCCTTTTATCTGAGAAGGATCAGATTTTCCAAAGTGTTAAAAAACTTGAAATTCCTACGAAGATAATACTCAGTTTTATTTTTAACTCTCATATGACTGTGTCTTAAATCAGAATCACAATAAATGCAAGTGCTCAGTGTGCTCAAAAGTGTACTTTTTCTCAGATAATTTGCACAATTAGGTAATCCACCAGTAGCTTAGAAACCTTTGTAACTATTATATGACAAACTTTTTTTATAACAAACTTAATAGTTTGTTATTATAATGCTTCTTAATGAAGCTTTTAAATTTGTAGTTGAATATTTTATCAAAATTAAGGAAGTATACTACTTTGTATTATTTATTTTTAAGTAAATTAGTTATTTTAGAATTTTTTTTTAATTTACAGAAAATGTTTAAAGATAGGAGAAAGAGTTCCACTATATCCCAGACCCAACTTCCCCTATTGTAACATCTTACATTCATATGGTACATTTGTCAAAACTAATGAACCAATATTGATATATTATTATTACCTAAACTCCATATTTTATTCAGATTTTCTTAGTTTTTATATAATATCCTTTTTCTATCCCAAGATCCCATCCAGTATACTACCTTACAGTTAGTTGTTACATCTCCTTAAACTCTTCTTGGGGATGACGGTTGCTTAGACTTTCCTTGTTTTCGATGATCTCGATATTAATAGTTTTGAGGTGTAATGGTCAGATATTTTGGAGACTTTCCCTCAATTGGAGATTTATCTGATGTTTTTCTTATTATTATATTGGAATTATGGATTTTTTGGAGGAAGATCACAGAACTGAAGTGCCACACTCATTACATCATATGAAGCATACATGCTGTCTGTGACTTACGTCTATTGATACTAACCTGGCTGACGTAGAATTTGTCAGGTTTTTCCACTACAAAATTGAAGCCCCCACTTTTATAATCACCTTCCCAAAGCAAAAGGAGCCTCCACCTAAATTTGTTTTGATGTCCAGACTGATAATACAACACATACACCAAGAGGGCAAGAAAAGTTTTATTACATAATCGAAGTTTCTGGGGAAAACAGAGCAGGTGAATCGAGCAAGATCAAAATTATCTTGAGAACAAAGAAAGGAGACTGTCTGGGGTTTTTATTACGGTTGGGGGTGAGGCCAAGATGAGCAATCCCTTGCTCAGATAGGGGCTTGCATGGTTTGAATCTTCTGCCTGCACCCAAGGAAAGAGCACCCAGACTTTCTTATGAGCTTGCCCATATGTGAGATGCAAGGGGAAGAGGGAGGAGTGAGAATTAAAGGCTGTCAACAGTCAAAAATCAGAAAACAGAGTCAGACTCCTCATTACACCCCCCTTTTATACTATAGTTTGGGATTATATGCAGCCTACTCTAAAGAGGTAAAGACTTACTCTCCACCACTTTTAGGAGAGGGGTGCCCTCCTTTACGGGAGGGGTGTTATTTACATAAATTATTTGGAATTCCTCTGCACAAGATATTTTTCTATTTATTTATCCAAACATTTATTTATATCAGCTCAGATTCATGGATATTTATTTTATACCTTGGTTTATAATCCAATACAGCCACACGTATTCTGTTCCTAAGATTGTTCCAGTTTTAGTCATTAGGAATGCTTTCAACTGGCTACCTTGTCTCTTTGACAGAGCCCCATAGAGTATTTTTGGTTTTGTTTTTTGGGAGTTTTTTGTTTGTTTATTTCCTTTTCTTTTAAGTGCTTTCTTTCTTTGCAGCATTACAATTACATGCAAGCTCATCCTGTATATTCACTGCCCAACATTAGAGTCCGCCAATTCTCCAGGGAGCTCTGGCTTCTTTTGTTGAAGTATGGAAATGGAAACCAAGATCTAAGTGTGTATTATTTACTTATTTTTTATCCTAATTTACTGAGGATGAAACAAGCTTCACAGGGCTTTGTTAATAGAGAGAAGAGACAGGAAGAGGCAGTATTAATGAGCAAAATGATGACAGTGAAAATAATTCAGAGGAAACAAAGACCACAAGTTTTCTTTCAGGGCACTTGGACATATGATCTCATATACTGAATTGAATTTTATAGTCATAATTGGTGGTAAAGTGCAAAATCACACTGAATTATTTGCAGAAATGTACTGTTTAATAAACCAACAAAACCTTCAAAGCCTCCATGGCATTTATAAGCAAAATAATGAAATTAGTTTAAAGTAAACTAAATCTTTGAAAGAAAGAGTAATGAATTTTTAAAAAGACAGAAGCAGATGTTTAACATTTCTGATACAAACTCAATGACTTATGGGCCTTTAATGACACAGCAACTATACAAAGTTGCTGAAATCTTAGTGAAAGAATATATCAAATATATTTGCTCAGGAATTTTTGATGAATCATGACTAAGAAGGTAGCTCAAATACAACTTTATAGTGATACCATACATATCTAGGAACTGGTTAATGATATGGGAGATGAATGCATAGAACAAATAAAGCTAGAATCTTTTATGGCAACTTGATGAAAGCCCAGATATTGTTAATATGGAAATTTGTTTGGTGTATGTTTAATTTGAACATGGTAGTGATATGGAAAATTATTTTATGTAGCTTAATTGACAACAAACCAACCAGCTCTGAAATGTGTTAAACTATAAAGGATTACAATGCTAACAAACATGATTTGTAGTTTAAGATTTGGTTAAGAGTATATTTTGATTTCACAACTACCATGACAGGAAAGCATTCTGGATTATTTATCCTGAGTAACCCTCAATACATTAAAAAAAAATGATCATCACCTTTACCATCTGGATGAAATGGGTCCTTAATTTTTTTTTTACATTTTATAAATGTAAAAAATCATTTTAAATATAATTATATATCACACATATATTTACATTTAATATGTTATTTTATAAATAATTTTCGTAACTGAAATATAGGGAAAGTAAGTAATAACTTTATTAGAAATTTTAATAAGAATTTAAACATAGAAAACATTTTAAAATCATAAATTTGGTACGCACCTCTTAAAACAAAAATAAGACTGTCACCTAGCCTTTTAGCAAAATTGGATGGTCTGGGTTCTTGTAAACTATTGTTTGATGAAGTCCTTTCTGTTGAATAACTAACTGCATAAGAATAGCACAGTTCCTTTTATTCCTTAAGAGGTAAGTTTTTCTCCTATAGATTCTTGACTTTGAGAAAATCCGTCATCTATCTGAAGACTTCTAGTCTGAAGTTCAATTAAATAATTGATTTCACCATTGTCATTAGTGAAGAGAATGCTGCTCTCTGTTTCTTTGCTCTCAGCCTCTTCTGATTCTAATAATTAAGACATATCTTGCTCTGTCAGTTTTTTTCTCTTTGCTATGATGAGAATAAAATGAAAGCCAGAAGCAAACCCCAAAGATTGTGTCTCCAGTCTTATACCTTCTCAGTGGATGATGTGGTACTTTAGGCAATACAGTAAGAACCCTGAAGGATGATGGTTTATTTCACTAAAGTATCTTCTTTCTAGGTGATTCCATCATATTCCATTCCTTTAGCATCTTGATCTTTCTTTAGCATAGATGAGAAAAATTGCTGAGTAGTTATCAATAATTCCTATGATAATGGATGAAAAATACTTCAAGATATGGAAAAAATAAGATTACCAAATTCCCATATCTTAGATTTACAGAAAGTCTGATAGACTCATATGGCAATTGCAAGGTAAAATGAGTTTTTTATTATATTTTTTAAAGAAGTAAAACAATGTTTTGTTCTTTGGAAGACCTCTAAGAAAACATAAAGGTCATAAATATTGATTCTCACAAACAGAACTGCTTAAAACAGAAATCAAAAAACCAAACTCACCCAGCCTGAGCAAGAGCGAGATCCCATCTCTACTAAAAAATAGAAAGAAATGATCTGGACAACTAAAAATGCCCATATGTGAGATGCGAGGGGAAGAGGGAGGAGTGAGAATTAAAGGCTGTCAACAGTCAAAGATCAGAAAACAGAGTCAGACTCCTCATTAC
>NW_012147853.1:2213329-2228596 GCF_000956105.1 Propithecus coquereli
AATCATTTTCTTTTTTCCTTATTAATAATTGTTTTGTCTATATTTGTTGAAGTGTACTTCATGTCTGTATGGTGTAATATTTAAAAAGGACTTGCATTTTGTATATCTCTTTCATCTACAAATTTATTTTTATTGTAGTTTTACAAAACTCTGGAGAAAATATATACAAAAAGGCCTTTCATTCTGGACAATTTTAGAAATCCAGTCTAGAATTTCTTATTCTTTCTTCTTCATTGGTCCCGAGCTTGGGAGTAGGGTAAGCAGTCTCTACAGTGACTTCCCAATGATCCCTGTCTCCTGGTATTCACACCCTGTGTCATCTTCTCTCCTTGAGTATGGGTTGGACTACTGATTCCCTTCTAATTAACAGAATATAGTGGAAAGGATGGAATTTCACTTCCAGGATTTGCTAACACCTACACTGTAGCTTCCTTCTTGGGCTCCCTCTTTGGCTCTCTTGCTGGTGGCTCTGAGGGAAGCCAGCTACCATGGATGTTACCCTATGGAAAAACCCTGGCATGGAACTGACCTCTGGAGCCAAAAGCCCCGAGAATCTAAAGCCTCCCAAGAGTCATGTGATAAGCTCAGAAACAGACCCTACTCCAAGTGAAGCCTTGAGATGACTGCAGATCTGGAGGCCACTTTGATTGCAGCCTTGTGAGGACTGTGAGCCAAAGGCATGCAGCTAAGGTGCCCCTGGACTCCTACTCTGAGATAATAAAGGTTTGTTGTTTTAAGCAGATAAATTTTGAGGGCAATTCGTACAGCCATAGATAGAATTCCTATAAGGAGTCTGATGAAACATTATTTTGTTAAATTTTATATCCTATTAACTAATTGAAATATTTTATTTTCTGAGTTAGTTTTATCATTGATTCTCTTAAGTTTTACAGGTGTACTATCATATTATCTGCAAATACAAATTGTTTTGTATTTTCTTTACCAATTCTTTATCTTTCCATTCCCTCCTCCCCACTGCCACCTGCTTGATTTCTGTTGAGTTTTTCAGCCATTAAAAAAAGTGGTGAACTAATACCTTTTGCAGCAACCTAGATGGAACTGGAGACCATTCTTCTAAGTGAGGTATTGCAAGAATGGAAAAACAAACACCACATGTACTCACTATTAAATTGGAACTAATTGACTAAACGTTATGAAAGGCAATTTCAATAAAAGTGTCAAAAACTTTCTGACAGGTGGTAAAATTTCACAGCAGGGACGTCTTTTGCTCTTTACAGTATATATATATTATCATAGCAAAAAAGATCAAAGAGGAGTTGGGGGGAGAAACAGAATTACAGGGCTCTTGAAAAAAGCATCCACAGCATAAATCATATTTAATATTTTTTTAGGTTACCTGGAAAGAACTAAAGGAATTCAAGGGGCAGAGCAGGTGCCTTTTGTTTTCTTCCCACATTTCACCACCCTGCTTAGGTCTATGGTCAGTAATCGTGACTTGCCATATTGGAGTCTGAGGCAAATGGAAAAATCAGTAACATCAATCAAGTCTTTATATACAATTTCGATATTTTGTGCATCATGGGTTTCGGCATTAATTTGGACTTTTTATTAATGCACTAAAATAATATTTATCTTGATTATTAAGTTTTCTGCTCCCCTCTTCTCCCCCACCCCAACTTTGATGCTTGTGCTTGAGGCAAGTGTCTCACTCATGTCACCCTAGTTCTGGTCCCACAGCGTGTCCTTAGGTTGTCTCCAGTAAAACGCCCTCCCTACCTCCTGCACAAACTCAACAGGAAGATCCTTGAAGCCTTCCAGTCACTGTCCCTAAAGGCCCCCCACCTAATCTGCACTTTTTTTTCCTTTCTATGGTGTGGATGCTTCCCGGAGATGTCTTCCGTGGCCAGAGCAAGCAAGCACAGCCTTGAAAACTGATAATTCTGTGGTTGACTCAAACTCCTAGTGCCTGGCAGGAGCTAGGCGCAAACGTCGACGCTCCCAGGCTCCAGCGGGAACGCAACATTCTGGGGACAGAGGCGACGGGAACCCGCTTCCTGCCCGGAGCCTGAGGCGCCAGGAGGGCTCAGGAGGTGGGCCGGTGGCTGGTTAATTGGAATCATTAGGGCACCAGGAAGAAGGGTTCACCCTACCCCTTGGGGACTAGATCCTCACAGGTCCCACGGCTGAAACCCAGCGGCCCCCTTTGCATGGTGGGCAGAGAAGGGCTCCTTTGTGCGAGCAGACCCCGCCCTGTTCCGCGCCCACCCGCACGTCCTGCCTCCCGGAAAGAAACCGAGACGCGGGTCCGAGCTGAGCCGCTGATGCGCCTTCCCAACGAAGGGACGATGCTCACAAAGGCTCAATGGCTCCTGGGAGGTTTCTACTAGTCCGACATGTTGCCCCTGCCCCCAAGATAGTTGTGACTCAAAATGACGCAGAAAGGGCCTCGCCCTCTGTTGTCCCTTCCGATAGGCCCGGGACCAGGCAAACGCCCAGAGCTTCCTGGGACAGGAGCCCTGGCGTGCCTGGCGCCTGCGCGCCCTGTGCCTGCGGTGGTCCTCGTCGCCAACTCTTAGGCAGAGACGCGCGCGCCCAGGGCGGGCGGGAGCTGTAGTGTCGGCGCCCAGAAGCAAATGCCAGACGGTTCCTCCGGCAGACAGAGTAGGCGGGCGCAGGGCAACCCCCCGCCTTCCCCAAGGAATGGGCGGGAGGGGCGGCCAAAAGTGGGCCGGGGGCGCCCTCTGCGCTCCCCGGGTGCACCAGGAACTGCAGCTCGCTCGCCCCTTCCCGCCGCAGGAGCTGCTCTCCGAGTCTTAAGTCAGGTTCGCTTAGGAGTGGAGGGTGGGGGCCCACTCACCTGCAACCTGAGGATCCTCCGCCCCCACTTCCTCCCGGTAGACTCACACTCCGCGTCAGAACCGGCTTCAGGGGTACTTATTTCCCTGATTCCTACCCAGAGTCACCTCTACTCCTGCACTCTGTAACAGACCACAGAGAAGGTGGCGCAGCAGGGCGGGTAGGAGAGCGATGTGAGCACAGGCTCCTTCAGTCTAAGGGCCCCATAGAATTAAGTTTCCAAAGGTCAGAGGAAGAAAAATAAAAGCAAACCAAAAAATGCGTCTCTTTGAATATGCTGAGAATGGTCAACTTTGTGCAGATGATCAATAAGGGCCAACACTGCCTTTAGAAAACCTTCATTCATTCATTTATATAGGACAAGCCAAAAATAGGTTATTTGTACTATACTAACTGTGATTAATAATTGATTTGCTTCTCTCATTCTACTCGTTAGGTGCCTTTTCCGTAACTGGCTATTGTTATGTACTAAAAACTAAGAGATACTAGAAAATGTTTACACCATGCACAATTCTTGCAAGGATGAAGACTTGCCACAAAAACTGCATGGTTTTGTGAGCAATTGGCCCCAAATTTGACTTAACTTTTTCTGGAAAGCAACTCGAATAGGAAAATATGATCACTTAAGATCTATCTCTCCGTAAAATGAAGCTAAATCAGAAATAAGAAAAGACTCATGCATAGATGAGACACTGAAGTGTGAATTGTCACCCACATCAGCCTCTCAGTGGGCACAGAATTTGTAGATAATCTCCACCTTGCATTAGCCATTGCCCCCAAACCCCTCTAAAATGGTTACAAAGACAAGAAGCATCAGCCCTTTGTCACCAGCTGTAGTGCAGGATGAAATATTTAGAATTACCATTGCATTGCACTATGTCAGTTTTGCTTTTTACATTGTCCAGAAAAAAAATGATATCCTAATTTTACTGTGAAATATTTCTATTTTCAGTTTCTAAAAAGTGAGAAAAATGAAATCCAGCTCATAGGTCTAAGCTTGTTTTCACACTACAGGCAGTGTTCTACCATCTGTAGTTATGTCTAGGTTGAAAATATCAAACATTTTATTCATTTTGGACCCTTTGACTATGAAGGTAGGTGATCAGAACTGTTTTCCTCTCACAGCCTCTACTGCAAAGAGTGCCAAAAACAACATCGTCCTCATATTATTCATTTTTCTTTCAATTTCTTATATTCTTCTTAAAACAGAAAATATCTCATTACATTTATGGGTGATAATGACTGTCTAGCCTATTATCTTCTTCCATAATTTACAATATCTTTGAGATAAATTAGAAGAATATTTTTGAAACTTTCTCATTGGGAAAAAATAAGATATTGTTTCTATAAATTTAACAAATACAAAAGAAATTTAGAAGTAAAAAATCTGTTTTCTTGTTGTTAATGTATCTTTTACAGAAATTCATCTGCTCAGCAATTTTGTCTTTTACACGAAAGGAGAACTCTTATTTATAACATGAATTTATCTTAGTTAATCTTTAAGGAGATGAGAGTGATAAGCTCTATTATTTTTATTCCATTCTAGAAAGAGAGAGAGAAAGGCAGGGAAGGATGCAAATATAAGACTTTTTGTAGTTTGGGATAAAATTATTTAATACAGGAAAAATTGAAACATTAACCCTGTAATTTTAAAAAGTATATCAAAATTTTCCTATTCCTTAAACAAATAATGGCTAGAAAATTGGAGCAACTTTGGAATGAGTTAGAGACTCAAGTGATCTCTAAATAATATAGTTCTTATTCTTTTTAAAAATGTCACCTAAAAATTCTTTTAAATCAACTCAGATACATTAGATCAAAATTAATTGTACTATAATATTTGTTTTCAAATTTCCATATATTTTTGAGATTTTCAGCATGATAAACCATTTACTTGGGTAATATTTTATAAAATGAACATTTTTTGAATGTTGCTTTAGTTTCTCAATGTATCAGCAAAACTGATATGTTAGGATTTGACCCTTCTTTGAGAGCATTTTCTCTTTTGTAAGTAGGACCAGTCCCTTCTCAAGGTAGAGCTTATTTGTTAAGATTCCAAAATTAACTGTTTGCCATTTCAGCATTGTAGGACTATCTCAAAATCCTCTGTTATATTTTACAGTTATCTAATAAGTATTCAAGAAAGAGAATTATTTCAATTTGCTGTTAGTCTAATTTTTATAGACTTAAACGGAGTTCAAAAAAAGGTAGTATGAATAATGGTGGAGTCAAAAACAGAATATTCCTGTGTAGTCGGGTGACTCAAAGTCTAGACATCAATTACTTTTCCCTCTTTCTCCTGCTCCATCTGAGGAGTTCTCTCCAGTGCATTTTATATGTACAGGAATATGTTCTGAATTCTTTTATTTTCAAATATTTCCTTTCATTCTGATCCTAATTCAAGTAACTTTGAGAAAAACTTTACCTAGTTACTTTGGATTACATGCATCTATGCCTTTTTAGTTTTAATAGTATCAGTCTGAAGCCCTGTGATTCAAGATAGAGAATACCATAGTACCTTTATGTACTAATTTATTCTTTTATATAACTAACTTTTTTAAATACTAGTCTCTGTTCTTTAAAATGAGTGTACTTGTCTCATGGGGGATTAGGAAATGGATAATTCAGTGAAAGGAAGTGTTGATTCTCAAATTCTAAATTCCTAGTGAACCTTCCAAGATAGTTTTCTAGTCCCGATGAAATATGAACTTGATGGTTCCTGTGGTTTCAATGTGTTCCCCAAGAAAGCACATATTGGAAACTTAATTCCCGGTGCAAGAATGTTGGGAGGTGGGAATGAGAGATGAATAAGCCAGGATGGTGGAGTGAATGGATTAATGCTATTATCCTGGGAATAGGTTTGCTCCTTATTGCTCGTGTGGGTACCTTATAAAAGGAAGAGTTTGGCCCGCTTTTGTCTCTCTTTCACTCTCTTGCCTTCCACAATGAGATGATGCACTGAGAAGGCCCTCATCAGATACCAGCATCTAGATCTTAGACTTTCCAGCCTCCAGAACTATGCACCAATAAGTTTCTGTTCATTATAAATTACCCAGTCTCAGGTATTCCGTTATAGCATCAAAAAATGGCTAAGACAATAGTCAAATACCAATTCAAAAATATCTATTATCTACCTAATACTGTCATTAATATGGATAATTAAAAAATAAATTGTCTATTTGTGAACATTCCAATGCTCTTGGTCTGGAGAAAAATTTAAATGCATGGAATAACAAAAATAACAGAAGGTATAATTTTAAGATCTTAAAATATTTTGTGCCAGAGTTTAAGCCAAAAGTTAGAGGCTTTTTTATTATTTTTTATTTTATTGTGTGAAACATCAATATGGCAAGAGATCACAGAATGAAAAACTCAGTAGAATAGTCAGCTCTTGTACTTTAAAGGTCAGGTGGGTCTTCCAAGCTTAGATTGCTATTCCTGACAGACTGTGAACTCAAGAAAGACTTCCTGTTTTGAAACCCAGAAAGACCAGGAACTTGATCCTTAATACTAATTCAATTTATGTGAAATTTATAATGAGAAAAAAAACTGAGGTTAGATACTCTAGATGAAATATCTAAAGATCATTAAGTGGTACCATGCATCTCCAAAGTCTTTCAAAAATGACTGCCAGTCAATTCAAATGGATCTTTTTCAAAGTGGTTTTCAATTTTGATTTGGTTCATGATAAAAAAGTGAAGAAAGAAAATACTTTTTAATAGTTTTAAGAGATATTTTATAATATTAAATATAATTTAGATGAATGATAATTTCTTTTCCCTTTTGATAAACACATATAATTATTTTCTCTCTCTCTCTCTCTCCTTTCTCTCTCACATACACATACACACACACCCTTCAGGAGTTTTTTAAATGGGTATTCATTGATTTATTGATTAAATGTGGGAATTATGGGTATTTATATTTAAAAAAATTAGGAAATTACAGTAATCCCTCAGTGTACTTGGGGGATTGGTTCCAGGATTGCTGTATACCAAAATCCACACATACTCAAGCTTCCCAATGGGCCCTGTGGAACTCAAGGATAGGAAAAGTCGGCCCTCCATATAAATGGGTTTCACATCCTTCACATACTGTATTTTTGATCTGCATTGGGTTGCTGATGCAGAACTCCCTGATTCAGTGGGTTGACTGTATTTATTGGAAAAAATTCACTTATAAGTGGACCTGTACAGTTCAAACCTGTATTCCACAAGGATCAACTATAAAATTAAAACCATAATGCAATACCACTATATCCCATCCAATTAAAATGGCTATAATGAAAAGGAAGAAAAATATCAAATATTGAAAAGTCCGTGAATTAACTGAATTTTCAAACACTGATTATGAGAGTTTAATTTGGTACAACCGCTTCAGAAAATTGTTTGGCTGTACTACTATGACTGAGCAATTCCATTTCTAGATATATACACCAATACGCATATATATCCACTAAAAGACATACTCTAGAATATCTATGATGGCTCCAAATAAGAAAAAATCCAAATGTGCATCAAGATCAGAACAGATAAAGAAATTGTGGGGTATTCATAATATATTTTACTATACCACAATGAGATTGATTAAGCAACTGAATACAACAATGTGGGTAACCACATGAATCCAGTATGTCAGAAACACTGCAAGTGGGATTATCAGACATTACATTCTTCATGCTATGGTGCCATGAGAAATACATAGCAACATCTCTAAAGTATATTGCTTAAAATTGAGTCAGAATCGAACTACTAGATTACAAGAAATACAAAGACATAAGAACCGGGTAAATGACAATACCCACTGACCTAATACAGAATGTAAGATTTTCTAAATGGCACAGTTTCTCAAACAAATTATTGCCATAAAAAGAAAAGAAGACTGTAATTGCAGGAAAGTTCTTTAGATGGCCTTGGAACAAGTTCTCCCATATTTCTGATGTGTAGTTCCCGAGAATAACTATAGAATGTGCTGGGAAGGTATCATCCTGAGATAAGAGAAGGATTAACAGGAACAGCCTGGGTTCTGTTCCAGTCCCTCCACCTCCAGAACAGGATGTCCTTTAGTGCTCTAACCCACTGGTGGTCACGTGGCTCCTGAGACACATAATCCTGTGTGGACTGTATTTTGGGGTTGCTCAGCTCTGGTGCAAGTTGGGCACACACAAACAAAACTCCTTCTGCCACTGGAAGCTTTTCTGAGCCTTGGGGGACCTGTTCTCAATGAATCCTAGGTTTCTGTTCCCCCTTGCTGCCTGTCTGTAAGTAGCACATCCATGTCATGTAACTCGTTGTGTGCATGCGTGTTCTGTCTCACCAAACTCAGACAGGATGTTAACTGCTTCACAGTTACCGAATAAAAGAGATTCACTGCATTCCCCCAATCTTTATAAGACGTTGAACTTAACAGAACATGAGGAATGACTATTTGTAAATTTTACTTCGAATCTGAAATAATATATATTCTGAGAAACTAAAAGCTTGAATGAAGGATCCTCTTTCTCTCAGATTCCTGCCTCAAGCCACCACTCAAACGATTCTCACCATTTGTGGAGAAGAATAAGAATGCATCTGAGACCCTGAGGATTCAAGGTGAGAGAAGTATATTCAGAGCATTTTTGCTTAGGGACAGGCCTAGCAATCCAGATCTTGGAGAGGAATTTGCCTCTTAGTAGATGGAGCCAGACTTAGCTCTGCAGTTGCTTGGAGGAGTTCCAGGATAAAAGAGGTTTGGCAGCAATCCTTTCTTCCAGAGAATCCCCTTCAGAGCAGAAAGGTGGAATGCCCTGGTCAGGTTCTTTTGCCCAAGAATGTCACTGGAAGAGTGTCCAGTGTTGATCTGAGGTTGTCTCACACCATTTGTACTTGGTAAATTAGAAGCTTCCCTCACCAAAAGGAAAATCTCCAGCACACTATTTCAGTGATTGCTAGTTCAGTACAGTATTTTCATCACTTGTCTGTCCTCTATTACTAGAGAGAAACTCAGCAGTCAAAATTGCACAGGTGCTAGATTCCATACCTGCTGATACAAGCAGGCAAAGACAGATCACAAATTACTTAAAGGGCATAGTAGTTTGAGGCATGAAGACTAGGCCAAAAAAATTATTGCTCTTGCCAAGTATTTGAAATAAGGACACCATGGTCAATTCTGAATGAATAAAGCAATAGAGTTCACCTATTAAGAAGAAATAACTGGCCCTCAGAAGTCAAGGTCAGCCAAGATTTGATATTTATAAAGGTGAATAATTCAAGATGAGCCACTATATCTCAACATATATCCAAGTAATCAATCTCTATATGCTGCATGGAGAAACCGGACTTAACATGTAAAAACTGACTTACACTTACAAATGTGTGAAGTTAGGTTAGGACAAAATCAAGAATAGAGGGAACATAAATGGTGGTTGATACACTTAACACTAGAAAAAAGATAAATTTGCTATTTTTCCAGTTTAGAGCCATTATTTTATCCTCTGTCTACATAAGAACTAATATATATGAATTTAGTAGAGTATTGCCATTGAGATGGTTATTTAATCAATCATGTCATGAATAATTGAGACCATCTTCTAGGTAATTAAAAGAAAAAGGAAAGCATGTAAAGGGGAAAATATTTCTTATCCAAAGCAATTATTTTATAATAAAAATATCTTGCCTATATTTGGGTTATGGTTAATAATCATCATAAAATAGGTTTTGGCATATATACCAGATAACTGAATGATGCTGACAAGTAAAAACAGTATTGAAAAATATGATTATTCACTTCCTTAAGCCTGTGTTTTAAATTGAAAGCATGGATGACCAAAGAATGGGAAGCAACATTGTAGAATAAAATGATAGTCTGAGTAATTAGGACTTAAATGATTTCTAAAAAAAATTACCTCATTCCTTCATAAATTAAAATGAACTAAGAAGGATTTAAAATATATACATCTCTGAAAACAAAATAATCACTTTTAAAATAATATACCAATCTGGTTATGAGCAAAGGAGTATGAAATATTGATTAAAGAAATATTAGAAAGTTTGAACAAGTAAACACATACCTGGTAATTTTGTTATTTTCATCTTGAAAAATAGGAATTATTTATTAAATTATAATACAATTGAATACTAATTATTTATTAAATTTTAATGAGATTGAATTTAATGACATTTGTAATAACCTTGTCATTGAGAAAAATGGAATAGTTTTAAATAGTGAACAATCTGAAAGAAAGTAGAAAGAATTCTATTCATAAAGATAACACACTATTAAGCCAATTTCTTTAAAAAAACAATCCTGAAGCTTAGAAGTTAAATATAAAAAGCAATAGGATGAAATATACTTACATACCTTAACATTTTTATAACCAAAATAAACCTTCTGTGTTTTAAGCACATTTCAAAGAATCACCATTATCTGTTTTAAAGCCTATATCCGATACCTTATGAGAATATACTTTGCTACTCCAGCCACTTGAAAGTGAAAATTACTGAAGGCAAAATTTTATAACATTTGAGACTTCCAGAACATTTTGAAAGGCTGATAAGTATTAATAATAATATTCTGAAATTGTAAATTATGTGTAGGTTATAATGAAAACTCAAGTTTTGATCAGCAAATACATTATATTTTATTATATATAACACATTTTCTTTATCCACTCATCTGTTGTTAGACACTTAGGTTCATTCCTTATCTTGGCTATTGTGAATACTGCAGAAATAAACATGGGAGTGCAGATCTCTTCAACATTTCAACATACTGATTTTTTTTTTTTTTTGGATATACACCCAGCAGCAGAATTGTGGGATCATGTGGTAGTTCTTTTTTCAAATTTTTTTCAGGAACTTATATAATATTTTTCATAATGGATGTTCTAATTTAAATTCCCACTAACAGTTTGTAAGGGTATACTACATCCTCACCAAAACTTATCTTTTATCTTTTTGATTATAGCTATTCTAAATGGGATGAGGTGATATCTCATTTTGGTTTTGGTTTGCATCTCTCCAATGATTAGTGATGTAGAATTTCTTTTTATATACTAATTGGCCATTTGTATATCTTCTTTTGAGAAATATCTATTAAAGTCTTTTGCTCATTTTTTAATGAGATTATTTTTTCTTGCTAAGAACTGAGATTTTTGAGTTTCTTATATGTTCTGGATGTTAAATTCTTTTTTTTTTTGAGACAGAGTCTCACTGTGTTGCCCAGGCTAGAGTGCCATGGCGTCAGCCTAGCTTAAAGCAACCTCAAACTCCTGGGCTCAAGCGATCCTTCTGCCTCAGCCTCCCGAGTAGCTGGGACTACAGGCATGCGCCACCATGCCCGGCTAATTTTTTCTATATATTTTTAGTTGTCCGATTAATTTCGTTCTATTTTTAGTAGAGACGGGGTCTCGCTCTTGGTCAGGCTGGTTTCGAACTCCTGAGCTCAAACAATCCGCCCGCCTCGGCCTCCCAGAGTGCTAGGGTTAAATTCTTGACAGACATAAGCAAATTTTACCAGAGGTTAATACCCAGAACATATAACTTTGCAAATATTTTTTCTCCCATTCTGTCGCCTGTCTCTTCACTCTGTTGATTGTTTCCTTTACTGTGCAGAAACTTTTTAGTTTGATGTAATACAATTTACCTGTTTTTATTTTTGTTCACTTGCTTTTGAGGTTTGATCCAAAAAATGCAATGTCATGAAGCATTTCCCCTAAGTTATCTTCCAGTAGTATCATAGTTTTGGGTCTTAATTTTAAGTCTTTAATCAATTTTGGGTTGATTTTTGTATATGGTAAAACATAAGGGCCTAGTTTCATTCTTCTACATGTGTATATCCAAATTTCCCAGCACAATTTATTGAAGAGACTCCTTTCCGCAATAAGTGTTCTGGCACCTTTGTCAAAAATTGCATTCACTTTTCATATCCATTGGTCAATAGATGAGCTATAAAATTGAATCAATATTAATGTTAGAATGCAGTAGGAATTCTACTTAAATGTTTGCTAGGCTTTAACCTTTATTATTTTTCCATCTTGGTAATTGAGAGATACTGATGAAAGTTCTTCTATTTCTCTTCTTTCTCTCTCCCTAAGATCTTACGTGATACATGAAATTTGTTTCAAAGTGAAACTGTAAATAAATACAATGAAGCCATTCAGATACACTTAACATGTATTATGTTGAAAAATACAGACTTGGGCTGCAATTTAATTGCTATGCCAATCATGATCAGAAACACAATTCTTCTAAAATGGAACTCTTAAAGACTAGATAGCGTTTAATTGATGAATTTTGTGTGGTTCAACCACTTGAAGAAAATGAAGTTAAACCATCTGATTAAACATGGAAGATTAAATGTTGAAGTTTCTTACTGATACAACTTAATATTTTAATTATCAAAATATTAAAATTATAAATGTAAATCAAATATGGCTAAATGCTTTGGAACTCCTCTCAATAAAAAAGTAAGATAATTTTTAAATAAGAATTTAAAATTACCTACAAAATGATAAAAATGTAGGAAAGACATAGATAAATAGAAATAAAAAAAAAAAATCAGAGAGGAGCCAAGATAGCAGACGAGAAAAGCCACCAGTCAGAGTGTCTCTGCAAAAAAGACAAATTTTAGAAGAAATAGAAAAAAATAAACTAGCAGAGAAACATAGATCTGGTGAGGGTCGGAAGGAAGGGTGCCTGAAACTACAGGAGACTCCACGGGAAGACGTTGCAGCAGAGAACTGGAAGGCGAAAGGTCCCCAGAGGCTTGGAGACCAACGACAAGGGTAGGTGGAGCGATTAACTTCCCCTTCCCTTGCATCTCAGACTGTTGGTGGGCTCCTAAGCGGCTGGAGAGACCTGCTGACACCAGCTCAGAGATGGCTGTCGCCAGTGAGCAGTGGCCTCTTGCAGACACGGTGCCTGCGCCAGGCTCCCAGCCCCCTAGAGGCACCTCCCTGTGCTCAGACCTGAGCCTATCGGCAGATGCCATATTACTCCATTCTCTCCTCCCCCCTCCCTATCCATGCGTGCCCAGAGAGACAATTTAGCCATCACATGGAGGCATCTCCAAGGAAAAGGACCTTTCCTTTTGGGGCCCTACAGCAGACTGAGAGGTACTCAGACTGTGAGTTCCCTACCTGCCCAGCCCTCCCAGGTGCTACTTGCCTGGGGACTTGTAAGAACCGGTTCCCCTCGGCCCCAGGAACAGAGAGGCAGAGTCACCGAGGATGCAAATGGCAAAGGAGTTTATTTGCTAGCTCGAGCTAGGGTCCAAGTCCCAGAGCACCAACGCAGTGGCCTCCCTATGAACCAGGACCCCACCCCGGGGTAAAAGTGAAGCTTTTATACTTTCTGTTGCGCACGACACACCGGTGGCACACGACACGCTGAGCCCACCATCCCCCTTCCCCCTTCGTCCATTGGTTCCCTTGAAAGTGGAGGATTGTTTTGACCCCTGATTAGGTGGTCCCAAGCCTCAGGATTTTCAATTTTCGCACCGGCGCCAGTGCTGATCTGCGTTTGGGGAGGAAGACTGAAACTTAGGCCTACTCTAGGAAGTTCAGCCTGTCATGGAGTTACTCCTGCCCTGTTTTTTTTTTCCTGATTAACTATATTTGACTAACAACTAAAAGCAGGCATGGTTACAGAAGCAAATGGCATTAGTTAGAATCAAAGAGAACACATTTTTCTAATCTAAAACAGTTTCTGTTCCACACAAAACAAAGTACATTCTTCTACTATCAATTCCTGCCTTTCGGACTCCAGGAGAGCGGGGAAAATCCCAAGGTGGAGTGAAATAGATCCAGCTTGGGAACCCTGCAGGTGTTTCAAGACCAGCACCCCTCCCCCTGGCAGGGTCAGGGATTGATCTCCAGGGCCCAGGGGACAGGCCTGCAGACCAGACCCCGTACACCCAGGTCACAATCGCACTGCCTTGGGGCACTGAAGGGAGATCTGTGAAAGAGCCTACTGACAAGTGTGGGCCTTCAGGGGCAGATCAGAATGCCTGAGCGGCAACCCTCCTCCCAAAAAGAGCTCTGGACCCAGTTCAGGCTGAGATCCTGGGTAGGGAACCTCCCGGCCCACATCACAGCCAGGGCAGATCCATCGGCCTGAGGTCCTGCTTGCTGGCAAAGGCCTGGGAGAGGCCACGGAGAGGGGGAGGGTAGAGGAGAGCAAGACCTGCTCCAATGTGCCAGTCTCGGACAGCCCCACCCCCAAGCCCAGACTTTCAGCAGAGTGGAGCCACTTTAGCCCCTCCCAGAAGCTTTGCACAGAAACAAAGGACAGACCTTTGACCCCTGCTGAAAGCAGTTGTGGAGCCTGAGGGCAGGCTTACCCAACCCAGCCCTGCCCAGACTCACTCATGGACCTACCCCCACTGAGGTGGAGAGTAAGGACACACCTGGAAGTCCCAGGGCCCCACCCACCACCCGAGGCACAAGAGGGCCTCTCTAGAGGAACAGGAGCTGGCTACAGGACCCAAAAACAGCACTGCAGCTCGCTCCTCCCAGCAAGTGCCACCTACTGACAGGGAGGTCATCCTACACACCCTTTACTGCATCTACTGATTCATCATAAAGAGTGTGGCCGAATCTCACTCACAAACACCACCTACTGGCTCAGAGACCAAACAGGGCGTGTCATTAGCCAAACGAAAATTTAAAGGCAAGAAGGAACAACTGATCCAGATGCAAAGGAACCAGCGAAAGAACTCTGGAAGTATGAAGACTCAAACGGAAAGCAAAACCCCAAAGAGGAACAAGAGCTCCCCAGCAATGGACATTAACCAAACTCAGAACACTAAAATGACAGAAGAAGAATTTCAAACATGGATTGTAAAAAAATTGAATGATATGCAAGAAAAAATGGATAACCAACACAAAAAAATCACACACAAAAAAATCCAGGCCTTGGAAGAAAAATTCACTAAAGAAATTGAAATATTAAAGAAAAATCAAACCAATCTCCTGGAAATGAAGGGCTTATTTATGGAACTACAAAACACAGTGGAAAGCTTCAAGAACAGGGTAGATCAAACAGAAGAAAGAATCTCAGAGATTGAAGACTACTCCTTCCAATTAAATAAGTCAGTCACAGAGATTGAGCAGAAAATTAAGAGAAAAGAAATAAGCCTACAAGAAATGTGGGATTATGTGAAAAAACCAAACCTGAGGGTGATAGGGGTTCTGGAAGGTGAAGAAGAAAACACTCAAGGACTGGATAAGCTATTTGAAGAATTAATAAAGGAGAATTTCCCAGGCCTTGCTAAAAATCTAGATACACAGGTACAAGAAGCTAAACAGACCCCAGGGAGACTCAATGCAAATAGGAAGACACCACGTCACACAGTCATCAGATTGACCAGAATAACCACTAAAGAGGCCCTTCTATGAGCTGTAAGGTGAAAGAAACAAGTAACATACAAAGGAAAGCCCATCAGAATAACTTCAGATTTCTCAACTGAAAC
>NW_012147853.1:2232703-2239063 GCF_000956105.1 Propithecus coquereli
CATCAAATTGGTATTAACTGATCAACACATAAGTGCACATATAAGAATAACATCTATTGGATGTCATTCAGGGGGGAGCAGGGAGGAGGGAATGGGTATATGCATATACAAAGAGTGCAATGCGCACGATGCGAGGGATGGACACACTTGAATCTCGGACTTGGGGGGGAGGGGACAGCAAGGGCAACATATGTAACCTAAACATCTGTCCCCCCATAATATGCTGAAATAATAAAATAATAAAAAAAAAACAGTTGGAAGAGAGAATACAAATTAGTTTTAATTAGATGTTAGCCTGTTTTTGCTATTATTATTTTTAATTTGGGATATTATAAGGGTACAAACATTTTGGTTATATCTAATGCCTTTGCCTCACCTGTTAATATTCCCGGTGGTACAGAACATATAGTTATTTAAAATAAAGAATACAGAAGTAAATAGTTATTTGAATTATATAATAAGTAAGGAGATTACAAATACATGTAGTCTGGTCTGCTAACGGACTCAAGTCTAAGAGAGTAAATAACAAGCAATTAGTATAGCAGTATATATATCTGATTATATATGATTGTATGTGTATGCATAATCATACTTCAGATAAGTTTATTTGCCCCTTAAGAAAAGACAAAGCATAAATTAACTTTTATGAAATTTTAAAGTAAGAACAGAATTTTTATGTGCTAATTAATATACAGCTTTATTATTGTTAGATTCAAGCCTTGCACTGTTCCAAAAACACATATTAATTCCAGAATTATCACTTAAACTCCTGGCTTCACTCTTCCTGACCCAATATCATCTTATACCATAATCATTATCCCTGATTTTTTCTAACAAACATATCATTGAATACGTCTCAGAAATAAAACTACTGACAGTGTGACAAATGTGGAGTTAAATAACATTATTTTGGTGAAAGGAGACCAAAATAGTATATGTTACATGATTCCAAAACTATTAATAGTTTAGGTGGTAAAATTAGAACAGTGGTTGCATCTGTAAAGTGGCACACAGAAACATTTTAGAGTGAAAGAAATGTTTTTTATCTTGTTTGGGCTGGTGGTTATCCCAGTTCATACATTTGTTATAACTACTCTCTCAAGTGGTATGCTTAAAAATATTTGCAAACATTTTCTATGTAAATTTACCTCAATAAATAAATATTGAAGAATAAGGGGACATGAGACAAAAATCATACTAAGTATTGCTGATCCAGGATTACTGGATTTAAAACAGTATCTGTGGATGGTCTTCAACTGCTTAAATGGAATGCAAAATATTTTATCTTGCAGAGAATAAATGCTTCTTTTCCCAAAAATGGACAAAGTTATCATCAGATTATCAAAAAAAGTCTCTGAATCCCCAATAAATATAAAACCTTTGGTTCACCCCTTAAATTTACAAATGAAGAGTAATTTTCTCAAGGACGCATGATTTATTAGCTTGTGTTCTAACAATTCTATTTTCCTATTTAGTGCTATTTCCTGCAGTACCAAACTAATTAATCTTATGTGCAAAACTCTAAAAACCAGTACCAATGGGTTTTTAACTTTATGTGTTTTAGGAAAAAAAGATGTGTTACAAATTGGTTTTTAAACTCAAACAAAATGGTTGCCTGAATTAAAATCCACACTGTGGAAAAATAAAGTGGAATGGATAAAAACAATATTGCTAACACAATAAGCTTTAAAAGTTATTTTATTTCTAGTATATGGAAACACAACTATTTATGTGTTGATTTTGTATCCTTTTTCCTTGCTGAGTTTGTTTATTAGTTTTAAGAACTTTTTTGAATCATTAGAATTTACTATGTATAGAAACATATAATCTGCAAACAGATAATTTTACTTCTTCCTTTTCGGTTTGGATGCCTTTTAATTTCCTTTTCTTGCCTACCTGCTCTGAGTCAGACTTTCTCTAGTACGTTGAATAGTACTGGTGACAGTGGGCATCATTGTCTTGTTCCTGATCTTAGAGGAAGCACTTTCAGTTTTTCACCATTGAGTATGATGTTTCCCATGGGCTTGTCATACATGGTCTTTATTATGTTGAAGAACATTCCTCCTGTTCTTAGTTTTAGCATGATAAAACATGGAAGGGTGTTGAATTTTGTCAAATGATTTTTCTGTATATGTTGAGAGGATTATGTGATTTTTTATTCTTTATTTTGTTAATGTGATATATCCTAATAATTGGTGATTAAGGGAACAATTCTATTTGCCATAGCATCAGAAATAATAAAATATATAAGAATAAACTTAACCAAGGATGTGAAAGACTTGTCCACAGAAAACTACAATATATTGAAGAAAGAAATTAAAGTATACACAAATACATCGAAATACATACTGTGCTAATGGAATGGAAGACTTAATATTGTTGAAATGTTCATACTAACCAAAAGTAATATACAGATTCAATGCTATTCTCATCAAAATCCCAATAGAATTTCTTACAGAAATAGATAAAACAATCCTAAAATTCATACGAAATAACAAAACACCCAGAACAGCTAAAGTGAAATTGTGAAAGAACGAAGCTGTAGGCATCACAATTCCTGATATCAAAATACAGTACAAAACTATAGTAATTAAAGCCATATGAGACTAGTGTAACGGCAGACATTAAGGACCAATGGAAAAGACTAGAAAGGCCAGAAATAAAACCACACATTGATGGATTAATGGATACAGAAAATGTATTATGTACATACAATAGAATATTATTCAGCCTAGAAAAAGAAGGAAATCCTACCATCTGTGAAATGTCAGTCACAGATGGACAAATACTGTATGATTTCACTTATATGGTATATCTAAAATACTTAAAACTTATAGAAGCAGAAAATAGAATGGTGATTGGTGGGATATGAGAGGAGGAGAAAATGGGGAGTTGTTCACTGGGTATAAATTATAGTCATACAAGACAAATAAGTTCTAGATATATGCTGTATAGCATAGTGCCTAGTTAACAATACAGTGTTGTACACTTAAGAATTTTTTAAGAGGGTATATTTCTTGTTAAACATTCTTATTCCAGGAAAAACAAAAAACACAAAGGTAAAAGAGACACAAGGAAACTTTTGGAGAGGATGGATATGTTTATTTCGTTGACTGTGGTAAGACTATCACTATTGTGTGAATATGTCCAAACTCATCGAATTGTATACATTAAATATGGGCAGTTTTTTGTATATCAATTATACCCCAAATCTGTAAAAAAAGCTTAGAGTTTAAATGTTGTGATTTAAATTGAATTGACTAGGAATATTAAAATATATATGTATTTAGGAATCTGATATCCATGATAATGGCAACTATGTTTTGTCTCTGGGAGGGCAGTCAGGATTAAGACTATCTGTCCTTCAAAAATTCTGAAACAAATGGAAACACTCACAGAATATAATATGCAGTTGGAAGTAAGTATGGTAGGCTCAGAGCTTCTAACATCTGAATCAAAGCAGGAGTTGTTTCTTACCAGCATATTTCCAAGACAACTTAATAAATCAAAACATCTAATGAAAATATTTCATGCAGAGAACAGACAAGCAAGCCAGTCAGACTGAAATACTTTACTGTTTATCTATGCTATAAACACTAAACCTAAGAAGGATTTCTAGCTCTAGTGGATGAGTTCACAATAGTATCACAATTTATGTTAGGTAAAGCATCAGAGTAATTGCTTGAGTTAGCAACTGGTTTATGATAGGATCAACTTGTTTTTTCATTTTCTTCTAAAGAATATATATGTTATTTGCTGAACTCATTTTTCCCCTATGTTTTTTTTTTTTTCCTAAAATGTTTTAAATTCCCTGAGAGGAGAGTTCTACGGAGGTCTGTGCAGCAAAATTATCTCATATATACCCTATACTTTAAATTTATGGCAATATTAGAAAAATGGAGGAAGAAAAGGAAAACAGAAAGACATGGCAGACCATCAAAATAAGAATAAATATTCCTATGAGCCACAAACAGAAGGGAAATACAAGGTATTGAACAAAGATAAAGATGGGTGTTGACAGAAATTCAGTTGCTCTTGGTTAACACAGACTAAAGTGTTTCACTTAAAATACGGGATTAGAACTAGGATTAATAATAGAATGTAGGGGTTGCTCATGAAAGGAGGCTTAAAAGAGAACTGCCGCGAAGAGTTACCTGAGACATTTATGTGTAACAAACAGTGGGCCTGAGGAGGTTAGTTACAAAGGCACAGTTTCTTGAGCTGGAACTGAACTGATTATCACAATGGATTAGTAGAAAGATTTATGAAATCCTCAGCATGATCACAAACCAGGGAAACCTCACTGTTATAAGAGCATGTTTTAGGCTGGAGTGGATAAAAACAATCCAGAGAAACTTTAAATAAGGAAAGCTAAGCCCAGGAGGAGGAAGAAAACAAAAACAAACACAAAAAGGGAACTATAAATCCAAATTCTAAGTCAAAGTATAACATCTAATTCCATAAAAAGGACACGATAAAAGGAACAGTAAGCATTAATTAACTCAAATGAAATTAATTTTATAAAATAGATGTAGAACAATTTAGAATATTCATTCATTTAAAAGAATTATTATGTAACTGAGGCTTTTTATTCTTTGACTATCATCTTCCCATTCCCCACTTCGTACCCTATGAATATTAATATATACAGCTATAATTTGTCCAAATATAATAAACATCATTGTATATTGATCAAATTTAAAAATTAATAAAAACTAATAATTATATCAATAAAACATCAATAGAAATGAAATTAGGGTAAATACATAAAGATTATAGTAGAATACTGGGATAAAGCAAAATATAGACCCAGAAATTAATAACATTGTACATATCTGTACTAAGATCAGATGAAGAGAGAGTAACTTGAAAAGTAACAATAAGTAATACACATAAAGTATAATTCATTTACATTTTTCTGTAAATTTCTACTTGTAATTTTTGCCCATTTTATTTTGTTTTGTGTTTCTCTCCTCATGAGGGGTACTAATTCTCTTTCTTTTGTAAATATTTAAACAAAAATAGTTTGTCTTTTAATTTAGTTTGTATATTTTGCTAAAGATTTTTTATAGCCAAATACTAAATATTTCTTTTGTGTTTTCTAGCTTTATTTTCTTATATAAAATAATTGGAAACATAATACTACATAGACCTAATTTTTTTCTATTGATATTATTTTAACACTCAAATCTTTGATATTTGTGAAATTTAATTTTTCATGTTATAAGCTGTGAGACAATGATCTATCTAATTTGGGCAATACCCTATGTGTCAAAAATTCCTTTCTCTGTTTAATTGAAACAACATCTTCCTAAATATTTAGTTTTCTTATTTGCTTACTATGTTTAGGTGTTTTCTACTAACCCCAAAGCTCTATTTTTTGAGTTTTGCAAATGCTGTATAATTTTTACTAAAATAACTGAAGTAAATGATAATATCTCAACATTAATTTAAAACAAAAACAACTATTCATCTGTGATATTATATGGAGCTAAAGAGGACTTACAGTATAAAGGTCTTTAGAACACAGAACCGACAGAATTTTCTGATGATTTGAATATGGTGGTTAAGGAGAAAAAGGTATTCAAAGGAATTCTGAATTATAAAGGCTTTGCTACAAAATTTATGGTAATATATTAACCCAAATACCACCACATAAATAGGTGGTAGAGGAAGAGACAAAGATGTAAGTTTAAGACAACTTGAATTTGATATTCCTGAGGGATAGAGGTTGATATGCCAACTAAACTTAGGAGCAGAACACTCAAGTGGAAATTGAAATATAAAGACATAAATGCCAGAATTTTACATATGAGATTATGGGTAAAGGTGAAGACACTATGAGGAAATGTTCAAAGTGAAAATAGAAACATGATTAATACTAGATATTTTGGTACACCCTTATTTGATAAATGATCAGAAAAAAGGAAGTTAGAAAATTAGAAGGAAAAAGAATGGAAAATTTAGAAATAAGAATCAGTTCTTTAGCAGTTTAAGTAGAAAATCTGAAAAAGTGGGTAATGAGCATCCAAATGTCACCATGCTACTGTACACCTGTAGGTATAATGAGGAGAGATACAATAATTATCTCTTCCAAAGAATTTGCGAATGTGCCCATATCACTAACACAAAAACACTACTTCAAATAAAAGTAATTTTATTTTATAACATTTACCTCCTTAAAAATATTTCTTTTTTTTTTTTTATTTCAGCATATTATGGAATACAGATGTTTAGGTTACGTGTGTTGTCCTTGGTTCCCCTCCCCCCAAGTCCGTGTTTCAAATATGTCCATCCTTCGGGTAGTGCGCATTGCACTCCTTGTGTATACAAATACCCGTCCCCTCCTCCCTCCTCCCC
>NW_012147853.1:2239403-2241670 GCF_000956105.1 Propithecus coquereli
TTCTTTGCTGTAAATGAGCCTTAGATTATGTCAGTTTTATATTGGTTTTAACATGATGGTAAGTATCACAATAAAGTATAAGAAGCTCTAATAATAGACATCATTTGGAGGCTGGCTTTGGTCATTGGAAGAACCACTTTTCAAGAGGAAAGTCCTTGTATGACACCGTTGAAATTTCCAGTGTACTTACTTTAATAAATAAGAAACTTCTAATAGAATGATTTAATCTAACCAGGTAAATAATGTGACACAGCTATGGTAATATGCTAATACTTACTTAAAATGCAGCTAGGTTGGTAAAACCTTGAAATTGCTTTCATTTATTTCAAGAGCAGTAAGCAGCCTCTAAGAGTGAATGAATAATTCATTAATTAATTCAACACACAATTATTAAGTGCCTAACAAGTTCTACTACTTCTCAGACTGTAGCTAGTGCAAAGATAAATAAAACACTGCTGCTTCATTTAGCGAGAGTACAGTCAAGCAAATAATTACAAACAATATGATAAGTGTTTGATATAGCTGTGTTTTATGTGCTATTAGGGTCAGAATGTTTTTTCTCATTGGAAGGTTTCTAAGAGAGTGTGATTGGAATTATCATGATGGTAGAAATATAGATTGAGATTAGATCATGAATATCTTATTAATTCTATGAAATATCAAGTATCGATTAATTTTTCTAAGAAAGTACATGACATAATCACATTTCCATTTTACGATAAGTCCTTTGGGGTCAGTTTCGAATGTTGTATTTTCATAGGGAGAAAACATGAACAAGAAGAACAGATAAAATGCTAGTACACAAGTCCAGGCAATAGAATATCAGGATCTGAGCAAAAACAGTGGCAAATACAATATAGAGATTCAAGAAAAATTCAAGAAAAATAAAGAATCAAGAAAATGCTCAAGATAGAATCTAGAGAATTTGTAAATGTTATTATGTGGAGGTTCATAGATTAGAGAGTTCAATGATGGGCTGAAGCCTTTTGTCTTAAGCAAATGGTAATGGTATAAGGATAAGGAACACAGCTGTCAAAACACGATTAAAGAGAAGATGTGCTCAATTACTCTGGAGACTTACAGGTGTCCAGAAGGAAGTTAAACACACACATTCCAGAGTGTGTTTCCAAGCTTTGGGGATCTTTAGCAGATATTTAAAGGGAAGCACACAATCAAGTGATAATTTCTCCCTTAGAGAATACTGAGTAAGTAATGTCAAAAATTTGTTCTTAAGTCTTTTTCAGATCTCCACACATATTTCAACCTTTTAATTTACACATTATTAAAACATAATTTATAGGATTAAACTTCAGATTTTTTACTTTATGAAAATGTGAATTTATTGTTTTGGAAGTGGGAACATTCTTCTCTTAGCACCAATACTTTCACAAAATGTTTCTAACCTTGAAAATGGTTAACACCTTCTCTTTTATTGATGGCATTGTCTCCTAGTGACAGAACATCACCAGATTCTTGGGATACAGCCCACGTAGATCTTGGGGCATCTGCCCAGATTAACTCAGTCTAATCTTTTCTTTTCTCACAATTCAATTCAAATTGTTATCATTTTTCTACTCTCATATCTGAATTCCAGAATTTATTACAAATGGTCTAATCGATCTTGCTCATACCTCAAAGTTTACATTTTCCAAACTAAATGTCTATATTTTCCTCTCAATTTACTTTTTTCAATGTTCCTAATTCTTTTAAAGAATTATATCTTGTTAGAAGAAACAACATAGTTAATTCTACATTCAATTAGTATACATGTATGTATTTTACTATCTATTTTTTTTCATTTTCCATTATAGCTACATTTACTACATATCAGAGTCTCTTTTAACAACTAGAATATTCCAATAACTTTCTAAATGCTGAACATCATCTTTCCTCCACAAAAAAAAAAAAAAATCATTATTTAAAACAAATCATTACTGGCCAGATTATAGGGAAGAGTTTACACAATCTTTCCTATAAAAGAGAGACGATTTTAGTGCATTCTGAGGTCATTAAAACATATAAAGAATTTGGAACTATGTGCATGGCACGTAGTAACTGTTATTTAGTCTTTGCTATTATTAGTATTATTATTACTAACATTTAGTTAAATGTAGTATAAATATATTTTCCTTTTCTGACTTTTGTCTTTTTCAATGAATAAAATTTTACATTTCAATGTAGTTGAATTTTTCAGTTAAAATAATCTTAATCTTGATATTTTAAATCCTTCATTATATGGGAGAGATCTTGATTTCTAAATTTACTTC
>NW_012147853.1:2244385-2246416 GCF_000956105.1 Propithecus coquereli
CTTCGGATAATGGGCTCAAGCTCAATCCAGGAAAATATAAGAGGTGCTAGATCACTGTCGTTTCTTATAATTGAGTAATATTCCATTGTATACATATACCAAATTTTAATAATCTACTCATGAATTGATGGGCACTTGTGTTGTTTCCACATCCTTGCAACAGTGAATTGTGCTGCCATAAACATTCAGGTGCAGATGTCTTTATCATAGAATGTTTTGTGATCTTTTGGGTAGATGCCTAATAGTGCTATTGCTGCATCGAATGGTATTTCTATTTTTAGCTCTTTCAGGTATCTCCAAATTCTTTTCCACAGAGGTTGCACTAATTTGCGGTCCCACCAGCAGTGTAAGAGTGTTCCTGTCTCTCCACATCCTTGCCAGCATTTGTTGTTTTGGGATTTTTTGATAGAGGACAATCTCACTGGGGTTAGGTGATATTTCATTGTGGTTTTGATTTGCATTTCTCTAATGATTAGAGATGTTGAGCATTTTTTACATGTTTTTTGGCCATTATTCTGTCTTCTTTTGAAAAGTTTCTGCTCATTTCCTTTTCCCATTTATTGATGGGGTTGTTTTATTTTTTCTTGTTGATTTTTTTAAGTTCCAGATAGATTTTTGTTATCAGCCCTTTGTCAGATGTGTAGAGAGCAAATATTTTCTCCCATTCTGTAGGCTGTGTGTTCGCTTTAATGATAGTTTCCTTGGCTGTGCAGAAACTTTTTAATTTGATCAAATCCCATTTATATATTTTTGTTGCTGCGGTGATTGCTTTGGGGGTCTTCTTCAAAAATTCTTTGCCTAGGCCAATGTCTGAAAGGGTCTTCCCAACATCTTCTAGGATTCTTAAGGTTTCATGCCTTAGGTTTAAGTCTATTATCCATCTTGTATTGATTTTTGTGAGAGGTGAGAGGTGGGGATCCAGTTTCATTCTTTCGCATGTAGCTATCCAGTTTTCCCAGCACCATTTATTGAAAAGAGATTCTCTTACCCAGTGTATATTTTTGTCTGCTTTGTCAAAAATTAGATTACCATATGCAGATGGTTTCATCTCTGGATTCTCAGTCCTGTTCCAAAGGAAATAAGGACATCCAAATGGGGGTAGATGAGAGCAAACTCTCACTCTTTGCCAGTGATATGATATTATATCTAGAAAATCCCAAGAATTCAACCAAGACAATCCTAGAATTGATAAATTAATTCATTAAAGTGTCAGCATACAAAATCAATACACACAAATCAGCATTATGCGTATACACCAATAACATCCAAGCTGAAATTCAAATCAAAAACACAATACCTTTTACAATAGCCTCAGAGAAAATTAAATGTCTAGGAATATATTTAACGACAGATGTGAGAGATATATACAGGGAGAACTACAAAACATTAAGAAAAGATATTGTAGAAGATATAAACAGATGGAAAAATCTACCTTGCTCATGGATTGGTAGAATTGATATGGTTAAAATGTCCATACTACCTAAAGTGATCTACAGAATTAATGCAATCCCTATCAAAGTACCATCATCATTCTTTACAGATCTAGAAAAAATAATTCTACACTTTTTATGGAATCACAGAAGACCTTGTATAGCCAAAGCGATCTTAAGTAAAAAGAACAAACTGGGAGGTATCAGTCTACCAGACTTTAAGCTGTACTACAAGGCTATAGTAACTAAAACAGCATGGTACTGGCACAAGAACGGAGACATAGTCCCTCTTCCTTTTGACTGGTTTTAGCATGGTATACTTTTTATCACCGATTTACTTTTAATTTTTAGGTGTCTTTATATTTGAATTGGGTTTCTTGTAGACAACATATAGTTGGATGTAATTTTTTAAATCTATTCTGACAATCTCTGACTTTTTTTTTATTTCAGCATATTATAGGGGTACAGATGTTTAGGTTATGTATGTTGCCCTTGCCCCCCCCCCCAGTCCGAGTTTGAAATATGTCCATCCTTCGGGTGGTGCACATTGCACTCTTTGTGTATGCATATACCTGTCCCGTCCACCCCCTCCCCCATCCAT
>NW_012147853.1:2246466-2248966 GCF_000956105.1 Propithecus coquereli
TGACTAAAAAAGTCATCAACACTTTGAATATGTTTCTTTAAATTGTTACTATTAATTATAATACATATTTTTGCCTCGATATTTTTTTCTCATAAAGTAAAGTGAGGATATGAAATGAGCTGATCTTCCTATTGTTTCAGTCTTTTATTTTTTACTCATTTTCTCCTATCTGGTCATTTCATGCTCCTGCAATCAGGGTACTAGCTCCCCAGCTCTTGTTTGAATGGACAGACATGAGTTTACTCCTGACAGGTTGCCAGCTGCTTCTGACAGCAAATCCACATATTGAAAGCACCTACTTTTGTGTGTGCACAAATATCACACTTGATTGGGTGTTTCCTTTACAGTTAAAATGAGAAAAGTGGTTCAGAAAATTTGACACTGAAGAAATACAGGCATACTTGATGCATATTACTTTAGAGGTAATTACCTTACCGAAAAGTTTGCTTTTTTGATGACTGCTCATTACTCTGTTATTTCACAAGTTATCTGACTAACACATATTTATTGCTCTACCAAAACAGAGCAATAAACTCTGACAGCTTAAAAAAGTTTTCTTCTATTATGTACCAGAAATTCAGCAAAATATGCATTACTTTTCCCACCTGCAATGACCTCTATAAACTCAAAATAGCAATCTTCCATTTTAATAACAATGTGAGCTGTCCAAAGCACATGAATTTGGTATAAAATTTTGGACTGAAAACAGGAAACAGGAAACCAAAGACATGGGTTAGTGAAATTTTTGTGACAGAATAATTAGTTTTAAAAATCAAATAATAGGTGTATACACATTAATATGATTATAATTTATCTCAAATATTTGCACCACCACATCATTTGCAATCCTACACTTGAAAAGGACATCAGTAAACCTTGTAAAAACACCTTCTATAAATGTATATATCTATTTAATTTGATTTTGTTTTTCTAGCTTCCTAAGAAGGACGCTTAGATTATTGACTTCAGATAATTCTACTTTTTAAATACATGCTTTCGATGCTATAAATATCCCTCTAAGCACTGCTGTGCTGCATCCCACAAATTTTGATGTGTTGTTATCATTTCCTTTTTTTACTTTTTTTATTTTTAATTATTATGGGTACATAACAGTTATATGTCCTCATAGGATACATATGATATTTTCATACAGGTACACAATGTGAATTAATCAAATCAGGGTAATTGGGGTATCTATGACCTCAGGTATTCATCGTTTCTTTGTGTTAGGATCATTCCAATTCCACTCTTTTAGTTATAAAATTTCTTCTTTGACTCATGTGTTATTTAAAAGTGTGTTTCTTGATCTTTAAGTTTTCTGGGATTTTACAACTGTATTTTATTATTGTTTTTTAGTTTAATTCCATTATTGTCCGAAGCAACACTTTGTATTATTTCTGTTCTTTTAAATTTGGTAAGGTGTATTTTACACCCCAGAAAATGGTTTATCTTGCTGAGTGTTCCATATGAGGTTGAATTAAGCTGCTGTTGAATGAAGTAATCCATAGATGTCAGTTGTATTTAATTGATTGATGTAGCATTGAGTTCAACTATGTCCTTACTGATTGTTTGCCTGCTCTATCTTTCCATTTCTGACAGAAGAGTGTTAAAGTCTGCAACTATAATAATGGATTCATCTATTTCTACTTATCGTTCTATCAATTTTTGCCTCACATATTTTGACACTCTGTTGTTAGGCATATAAATATTAAGGATGGCTATTGTCATCTAGGAGAACTCACCCCTTATCATTATTTAATACCCCTCTTTATTCCTAATAATTTTCCTTGCTCTGAAGTCTGCTCTTTCTGAAATGAAGACAGCTTCTCCCTCTTCCTTTTTTTTTTACTACTTCAAACTTTTACTGATGCAAGCACTATATAAACATGTAAACAAAAGTAATTGAAACAAACATTTAAAAATTTCACAAATATCTAAATACAGGAAGTCTTACGTTCATACCAGGGGAGTAAAATTTAGAACACAGATATATATATCAATGTAGTTGAATTTTTCAGTTAAAATAATCTTAATCTTGATATTTTAAATCCTTCATTATATGGGAGAGATCTTGATTTCTAAATTTACTTCACATCATTTTCTTGGCAGATGAGCTATTACAAAGCATCTAGATTAATATGAGTATTCTTAGCCCATCCCAAATTTCTGAACTCCATGATTCTTCTCACATTTTTCTCTTGCCTTTTATTACCCGCCTTAGAATCCCTGCATAATAAAATTCTACTTCTTCTTAAAAACTTGACTCAAGTGACTCCTTTTCTTCTGATACCTCTTCTACTGAAAGCAATCTCTTTAATCTGAAACTCCTACAGGGATCTAAATATCTCGTGTATTTACCACATTCTACCATGGATTATATTTAACGGCAAACTACTATCATTTTCACTAATAATTCTCAACCTGTGTAATTTGTACATTCTCCTATATTCATTAGGTCAAGTTTTGCACATAGAGGTTCAACAGTTTTTGAAGAAATGAA
>NW_012147853.1:2257026-2263552 GCF_000956105.1 Propithecus coquereli
TTTCTTCCTGGTTGAGCCTAGGGAGGCTGTGTGTTTCTAAACATTTGTCCATTTCCTCCACATTTTCCAGTTTGTGTGCATAAAGGTTTCTGTAATATTCATAAATTATATCTTGAATCTCCACAGCATCAGTTGTAACTTCTCCTTTTTTGTTCCTGATGGAGCTTATTAGGGATTTTTCTTTTCTGTTTTTCGTTACTTTAGCCAAAAGTGTTCCAATTTTGTTTATTTTTTCAAAGAACCAATTTTTTGCTTTATTAATCTTCCATATAGTTTCCCTGTTGTCAATTTCATTTATTTTTGATTTGATCTTACTAATTTCCCTTCTTCTGCTGGGTTTGGGGTTGGTCTGTTCTTCTTTTTCCAGCTCTTTGAGTCAATTCATTAGGTTGTCTATTTGTGATCTTTTTGACTTTTGGATATAGGCATTTATGGAATCTCTGACTTTTAATTGGTAGTTAAATCACTGATATTCAAAGAACTTATTGATGTAGTTGGATTCATATCTACCATGTTTATTATTGTTTTCTATTTGTTGACCTTCGTCTTTTTTCCTATTTTTGTTCTATTGTTTTTCTGCCTTTTGTGGGTTCAGCTGAGCATTGCGTATGATTCCATTTTTTCTATTTCTCAGCATATTGGTTATTCTTTTTTTTTTATCATTTGCCCTTCAGTTTGTAATATGCATTTACAACTCATCCAGCCCACTTTCAAATAACACCATAGCATTTCATGGTTAACTTGAGTACCCTGTAATAAAAAATATTCCTAATTTATCTCTCTCTCTTTCCTTCTATTATTGTTTTCATTTATTTTACTTATACATAAGCATGCATAAGCATATAATGTTATATAAGCATGCATAATTGAATACATTGTTGCTATTATTATTTTAAACAAATGTATCTGTTAGATCAACTAAGAGTAAGAAAAACATCTTTATTTTATCTTCACTCATTGCTTCTTTGATGCTTTTCCTTTATTTATGAAGATCTAAGTTTCTGATCTATATCATTTTTCTTCTTTCTAAGTAATTTTTTGTAGCGTTTCTTGTATGGCACTTCTTGTGCCATGAAAACAAATTCTTGAATTTTTGTTTGTCTGAGAAAATTTTTCTTTTTCCTTCACATTTGAAGCATAATTTCATGGCATAGAGAAAGAATTCTAAGTTTGTGGTTTTTTTCTTAACACTTTAAATATTTAACCTTGATCTCTTCTTGCTCACATGGTTTCTGAGGATGAAAGGAAGTCAAATGTTATTCTTATTTTTGTTCCTCTATAAGTATGTTCTCTATTACCTCTGGCTTCTAATAGAATTTTTTTCTTTATCCTTGTTTTTCTGTAGTTTGAATATGATATACTTTGGTCTTTTTATTTTTGGCACTTATGCTGCTTCTTGTTTTCTAAGCTGTCTGTGTTTATGGCTTGGTGTCAGGTATTAATGTGATACAAATTTTCAGTCATTATCGTTTAAGTATAAATATTTGTTCTGTTCCTTTCTCTTCCATCTCTTATTCTTATTACATATTTATTAGACTTTATTCCACCTTGTGTAATTCTTTCACAATTTTTGGTTACTCTATTCTGTTTTTTCCCCAGTGTTTTTACTCTTTGCTTTTCAGTTTTGAAAGTTTCTATTGAGATATCCTCAATCTCAGAGATTCTTTCCTCATTTGTGTCCAGTTTGCTAATAAGCCCAACAAAGGCTTCATTAGTGTTAGTGGTTTTAGTTTCTAGCACTACTTTTTCATTTTCTTAGAATTTTCTCCTGTCCTCTTATACTGCCTGTCTGTTCTTGTATGCTGTTTACTTTATACATTAGAGCCCTTAGCATATTAATCACAATTGTTTTAAATTCCCTGTATGATAATTCCCACATCCCTGCCATATTTGAGTTTAGTGCTTGATATGTCTCTTCAAACTAAGTTTCTTTTTTATCTTTTAATATACCTTGTAGTTTTTCTTAGTTGCTGGACATGAGATACTGGAACTGCTACAAATACAACTTTGGTCACGTGGTAATAAAGGAGTGAAGGGAGGGAAAAAATTGTATAGTCCTAAAATTAAGTCTCAGTCTTTTAGTGATTTTGTCCCTCTGGACTGTGAATTTCACAAGTAATTCTCAGCTGCTGTTCTCCTCCCATCCTTGGGTGGGAAAGCAAAATGACCAGAACATTCTGGAATTGGGTATTTCCCTTCTTTCATGTGGAACGCTAAAGTGGGCTGAAATTGGGTATTTCCCTTCTTCCAATTAAAGGGTAGAGCTCGATGGAGTTGGGTATTTCCCTTCCTCAAGGTCAGATAGGCTCTGATAAAACCCCAGCAGGTTAGGCTCTGGTTAAATAATTTCTCCTGAGGGCTGACCTTGTTAAGAGGAACAGGATACTCAGTTCCTATCCACATATCCTTGTCAGAAACAGGATGACATTTTTCTTCACTACTCACTGTGAAAACCTGGTAGGGCTCCCTGAGGTAAAAGTCATAAAAATGTGGGGGTCCCTGATATCTTAGTCTCCCTGGAGTTTTAGCTTTCAGACTTGTTCACACCGGAGGCTCCAGTAATTTGTCAGTTACAGTTCAGTTTCCCTAGCAGTGGTTCCCATGGAGGTTTTTGCTCAGATAAATTGTAATTTTCTATATTCTCCTGTCTATCTTTCCAATTTGGGAGGCAACAGTTTGCTTTGAAACCTCTCTTCTCTTATAGATCTAAGAAGAATTGTTCATTTTGCAGTTTGTTCAGCTTTTTACTCATGTTTAGGTTGGACTGGGAATGTCTAAGATCCTTACGCACTGGACAGGAAACTGCTTTTATTTGATTTCTGTGGTACACTAATAATGTATTGCTGGATCCAAGAAGAAATAGTATTGGATGGGTCAGACTTAGGACTTTGATTCTATCCTCATTCAATTCTTTTTTTTTTTTTTTTTATTTCAGCAAATTATGGGTGTACATATGTTTAGGTTACGTGTGTTGCCCTTGGTTCCCCCCACCCCCACCGAAGTCCGTATTTCAAATATGTCCATCCTTCGGGTAGTGCGCATTGCCCTCCTTGTGTATATAAATACCCTTCCCCTCCTCCCTCTTCCCCCCTCCACCCACCGCCCTCCCCCTTCCCTAGCATCCACTAGATGTTGTTCTGATATGTGCATTTATGTGTTGATTAGTTAATACCAATTTGATGGTGAGTACAAATGGGTCCCGTTCTGCTGCTCTTGTGGTGCTCCACTTTGGATAATGGGCTTAAGTTTAATCCAGGAAAGTGTAAGAGGTGCTAGATCACTGTCATTTCTTATGATTGAGTAATATTCCATTGTGAACATATACCAAATTTTGATAATCCACTCATGGATTGAGGGGCACTTGGGTTGTTTCCACATTCTTGCAATAGTGAATTGTGCTGCCATAAACATTCGGGTGCAGATATCCTTATCGTAGAATGTTTTGTGCTCTTTTGGGTAGATGCCTAATAGTGCTATTGCTGGATCGAATGGTATTTCTATTTTTAGCTCTCTGAGGTATCTCCAAATTCTTTTCCACAGAGGCTGCACTAACTTAATTTTCTCTGGTTTGAACATTAGGAACATGCTAATGCTTTTTTGGAGAAAATGCAATAGTGAATATTATACTAACTTTCCAACATGAACTTGTACTGAACCCAGTAAATCTAATAATGGCTGCCAACATGCTGACTTGGGACCTAAACTTATCTATAAAATAATTTGTGATGGAACTGTGAGCTTGAGTTTATATTTTAATCCAATGGGTTGTGATCTCATGAGATAACAAGTTAAATATCCCTGGACCTGAGCTTTAACTTAAAAAAGAAGGGAGGCCAATATTTCTATTTAGTCTTGTTCTAGGAACAGTCCCTATAAAGTTATATTGGCTAGAATTAAATGAAGAGCTCACAATGTCAATAATACTGATCTTTATGCCTTTGTAAGCTTTCATCAACACAGCTCAAAGAAACAAGATTTCTATTTTATAAAAAAACTATAATTATATGTTTCCTACAGATTAAATGTCCTCATATTTATTCTTCTAATTAGCCTCCCATCATTACTTAAGAATCACAAATACAACTGCTACAGCTTTCTTTTCACAAAAGAAAGTTTTTTATAAATAGCTATTAAAAAATGATCTACAGGGAAATTGATTAAAAGGTTTAGAAGCTCACCAGGTTACCAGTATAAAATATAGTAAATAGTTAAAAGTGAATAAAAAAATGTAAAAATCCTTTTAAAATCTACATTTTTCTTGTTCTTTAGGAAACTTAAATGTGAAGATTCTAATAAAATTCTTAGGATCTATAATTAGTTGAGTTGTTGCATTTCTGCAGTTTATAATAAAAGTACAGAAGAAATTATGACAAACGTGTTTAGACCTCAAATTTGCATTTCATTTATCATAATCTTTGATAAACAAATAGCATAGAATGTCAAATTTGTTATTTTAAGAGATATATCCATTATGTCTATTTGAAATGTTACTTTAAAAGTGAAAAGCAACTTTAATATTTGAGATTTTTTTTTCTTTGTGGATGAGTATTCATGGTTCAGAGAAGTAATATACCCATTTATTTTTTTAAGTTTTTATTAAGTGTCTGATCCAAAGATTATAAAGCCTAGGTACAATTATCAAAAAATTTTAGGATATTTTAGAGTTCATATTATTTTAATAGAAATCATAGTTTAATTCATGGTAATATGACAATTTAAAATAATCTAATTTTAATTGAAATTTTTATTGAAATAATCATAAAATCACAGGCAGATACAAAAAAGAATATGGGAAAAAGCCTATATATTCTTGCCCAATTTTTCCCAATAGTCACAGCTGGCAAAACTATAATACAATGAGGATGTTGTAATTGATGAAATCCTCTAATCTTATTTAGATTTTCTAAGTTTTACTTGTACCCATTTATATATGTATATGCATTTAGTTCTGCACAATTGTATTGCATGGATAGGCTTGTGTCAAGTTACAGAACATCTACAGTCAAGATACAGAATAGTTCCATCACCACATGGATCTCTCAGATTGATCTTTTATAATAGCACCCCTACCCGTCCACTCAAGTCCCCCACTTCACTCCATCTTAATCCCTAAACTATTCATTTCTAAAATTTTGTGTAGCTATTCTAATTTTGAGGAAATAATTTTAAAATATTGACATCTTACATATAATTAGACATCTATCTTCACTTTATCAAAAGAGAACGCAAATATGTAATAACTCTATCTGAATCACCTTTGTAGCAAAAACAAAAAAATCTTACCTTATGGAACCTCATTTCTGGCTCTGTATACCCAATATCAGATTTTAAAGGAATTTGTTGTTAATAGTTCTTTCACATAGCTTATTGTCTCTACAACTCAGTCAGGATGGATATAGGATAATCTGACAAAGAAAACTCCACCCCTATCAAAATGTTGCCTAATGCCACCTCTATGATAACTTTCTGGTCATTCTATGATAGGTACTATTAGATGTAATTTCTTTCTTCATCTGCTGTCACTTAAACAATATGAGACCTTTGAATCAGGCTGTGTAACACCATAAATTTTGAATAAGATAATACCATTCCAAAAATAAGAATAATTCATAAGTTAAAGGTGAAACTACCTAGATCTTTTTTCATGAGTGTGTAAAATACAATCATTATGCATGGCCTACAACATTTAATGACAATAGCAACACATAATATAATAACATCCTTTGGTTAGATTGGAACTACAGCCTGGTGAAATTATCTACAAGATTATTGCAAACTTAGAAGTTTTTGTTTTAATAAAAATAATGTGAAAATAATTATACAGCTAAAGTTCTAAATCATTGAAATGTAAATTTGCTAGCTAAGTTTCTATGCTGTGAGTTTCACTGCTATGTTTTCTTTTTTCTTATTTGTGTACCCAGGGGTATCCAAGCGTTATAAGTTTGTTTACTGAGCCAAGCTTGTTCAATGCTAACAGTAGTAATAAGTTCTGTAAACAATCTAAGAGGAAAGTGAAAATACAGATCTTACCCTTACTCATATTTGGTGGGGAGTGTAGGTGGTGGAGAGTTAGAGGAAATAAGGCCAAGGATCATAGTAGCTTATGGGACCCCACTGTTTACTACTCATGTATCAGACTTCACTCCTTCATGATTATTACCCAAATTGATTTTTAATTTACTAAGGTATTAGAATCCCTCTATGAGGAGAAAATGCAAAACCTAGATCCAATAATATGGTGATACCACTTATCAAAGTTAATAGAAAGGCTTTTATCTATTTTGAGTAACACAAGATTTCAGGGAAGTCAAATTAGGTTTGTGATGGTTAGAGTACACAGGGAAATCTTAGGTCATCTTTTCATATTGGTTCTCATTCTTGGCAACCAAAGATTTATGTTTTACCAGTATTCACTGATTCATTCAAATCTCAGTGAAAATAACTACATACCTCACAACGAGAATAGACTCATTATTAAGAAAGTCAGTAGATTATAATTCCTTCATTTTTAAATCTGACTCTTCAT
>NW_012147853.1:2264797-2330177 GCF_000956105.1 Propithecus coquereli
TTCATGATGTCACCTAGTATAAAGTATATTTTTAGATTTACCCAATTTTCCTCAAAATGGTCTTTTATTTATTTTGTTGTTGTAGCTGTTTTTTGTTTTCGCTCCGGGACCCAATCAAAATACCTGAACTTCATTGGGTGATTCTGTCTTTTTAGTTTATTTCTTTTTCTCTTAACTCTAATACAATTTTCCTCCTTTTTTTCACTTTTTTTTCATATTATTAGCCTTTTTAATTTTGGAAGATTTCAAATCATTTGCCATGTATAATGTCCCACATTTTAAATTTGTCTGAATTTTTTCTTATGGTTACATTCAGGTTAAATATTTTTGGCAAGAATATTATATAGATGATGCACATCCTTCACATTTTACCACATCAGAAGGCATGCAATATCAAATCAACTTATTATTGTTGATGTTAATTTTAGTTACTTTGCTAGGATGATAACCATCAAATCTCTCCATTTTAAAAACATAACATCCATTTTAAGTATTCTGAAAAGTAATATCCTTAAGATCATGTAAATATATAATTCACTTGTGTTCTTCAATATAGATCTTTTATTTTTCAGTAATTATACAGGGCATAGAAAACATTATCAATTTGATTCCTTTATCCTTTAATTCTGAGACATTTTCTTATGATATATCTTTGTTAATCTTATTTCCTTCTCCATTTTTATTTATCAGATGTTTGGTATCTCTGTTATTCTTTTCTTGTTTTTTAACTTTTTACTTTTCTTATCCTTTTGTAAGATTTATGCATTTATTGTTTCTTCTAAACTTTATTATTATTTACATATGTCTTTTTATTTGCAATTTTTTTACTTTCTAATTGTTCCTTTTCATGGCATTATTTTATTGTGTTAAAGCTGCAATTCCTTCTGCTTCTATCAGAGACTTTTATAATAGTAAGTGTATGCTGAAGACATGGTTTATTTCCTTTGTTACCAGCCTCCAAGTAGATAACGTTTTCCAAGTTCTTGGTGTTCCTTGGGAAAAGAATTTCAGGACACACCATGTAAGCCAAGCAAGCAACAGCTTTTTATTGAAAACAAAAGTACACTCTCAGGGAGGAGAGCAGGCAGGCTTGAAAAGAGTATCTGCCCTGAGAGGAAGTGGTTTTAGATCTTTTGTAGTTTTTCTAATTAAGGGGAGGAATATTCAAGACCAAGGCATTGGCTTTTACTAAGAATTTGTGTAACAATTCCTAGAATTGGATTCCCTGCCATTTTCCTACTTTATAGGGTTGTCTCATGACTGTCATGGTGATTTCAAGGGCAGAGAAATTTTAAAACCACAATGTAAATGATATTTTAATCAGCCAAAGTTCATGTCAGGTGGCAGAGATAGCTGACAGGCTGGTTGAAGCTGGTTCCTGCCTGCAGTTATCAGCCCTTCTAGTTAGCTTCTGTTTAACAGTTGTTTATTTTAACCCTGCACCTCATCTAAAGCCCTTTTATCCAGTCTTGGCCTTGTCTCCTAGTTGCTTACTCGAACACCTTTATTATAACTGTTTCTTTTTGATTCCTACAAGATAGTGTACTGTCTATTTATATTTAAGAATGAGGCACTAAAATGCTTGTTGGAAGTTATTTTATATTGTCTAAGCTTGTAGGGTGAAATGGTAAGTAAAGAATATTTTGCTGTCAGATGTAGACATGTCAACCTCTGGAGATCTTTTGTCTGGAGCTATTCATATTGTTCAGGGATGAGTATTATGTTCTGAGCAGACATACATAATTGGCTACTGACAGTGTAAAAACAGGGTAATAAATGGGTGCTATGGAAGGGCGTCTCACTGTTCAATATATAATTCTATTTAACACCCTTGGTTTTATCCCAAGATCTCTCAACCTGAAGTCTCTCAATCCTGAGGCTCCCCACAGACAATCTTGGATGAAGATTAGTTCTCATTTCAGGAATTTGTATTAGCTCAAATAAATGAAAGTTAACTGGCACCTAAGAGGATGAAGGGCTTACAGACACAAGTTTTCTTAAATATTTTTTTCTTTTTATCTGCAAATTGATTTTCATATGAAAAGCCTGCAGTTCTAAAAATGTGATTGTATGTATGATGAAAAAATACTCTGAACAACCGTAAATGAGGGAAAGAAATGAATATGAACTAGACTTAAACATTTTCAACTAAGCAGAATCAAGCCAAAATGCTTAATAAAATATTCTAGATAACAGAATGCCATTATCTATAAATAACACCTGATATTAGATCATGTGTTATTAGATTTAAACCTGTATCCCTGAAAGTCATCCTGTCTTTTTAAAATTGGTTAACCCTAGATTCTAATTAGATTGACAAAATGAATGCTTATTTTTCACTTTCATTGGTCATTCAGGAACCCAGACTCCTTTACATGTGGGTTCTATCATTTTCTGGCCTCAGAGATCTTTTTGTACACACAGAAGATGGAGATAGAGAAAAAAATGGGGAAAGTACACCAGTTTCATAATCATTCTAGAAAGGAAGTAACATAAATCACTTCTGCTCACACAGAACTCATTCACGAGTTCTTAATAAGTCTGACCTGATACGTGTGCATACAATTATCACTTGTGAATTTATATGTCACACATTAAAACTATCATACTCTTGATTAATTTTATCTTGACACAGTTTTTACTTTACCTTGGGGTAGTATTGTTACATCACATCTCTAGTTTAGTACCAAAAGCCTATTAGTGAAAACTAAATTAGAGATGTGATAAAACAATGCTACACAAAGGTAAAGTAAAACTGACTCGGGTGGGGCAAAGACAATATATGTAACCTAAACATTTGTACCCCCGTAATATGCTGAGATTTAAAAAATTTCATATATTTAATAAGTATTTATACTCTGTAAAATTGTTTTTTCCTTTATGTTTTTATTCACAGCCTCTTCATTTCCTCAAATTGGATTCTATTAATTTGTCTCAGTATCCCTAATATGTGTGTGTCTCCCTTTCACTGATTTAATTCATTCTTTCACATAATACACTGGGAAGATATCTCAACCTGGTTCTCATCTCAGCCTTATTTCTAATACTTTTGTGCCCTGATTAAATCACACAGCCTCTGTTGCCCTCAGCTCTCTGGTCAGTAAGCTAAAATGCAGACATCTAAAATGGTCCTTAAAGGCCCTTCAGAATTAAAGTTCTATATTTCCAGGAATATTGAATTTAAATAGTACTCAATAATACGTATTTACTCCCCTGGCACACTGTAAATCATTAGGTTGTTGTTAGGTTTCAGCAAGTTTAATCTTCAATAATCCTCTACCTTAGCCATGGAAATAAAAGCAATTACAATCAGACATTTGTAATCACTGAAGCTTTCAAGATTCATTTGCAGCAAACTGAAACTCATTACTTTTTCTAATCAGCAAACTAACTTAACTGACTCTAATGCTTCCTGCAAATCTAAAGTGAAATAATAAATAATTTGCAAAGTACTGGATGAAATTTAATAAATAAATCATTAACAAAAGTTTGATGAACCCCCAAACTAGAGAATAAGAGAGAATTCCTAGGCAATAGGGAACACTAATTCTTAATCCCTGTAAATATTGTGATTGTGTCTAAGAGAATTAAATGTTATTTGATAATTTTGTGCTTTGGTTTTCTGTAAACAGATTACATACTACCTGGTATTTAGAAAATGGTTAGTTTTTAAAGTACTGTTCTATACATTTTTAATTTTCTGCTCATAATCCAAAAAAACAAATAAGAACATATATATTTTTAAGCACTCAAGATATACTATTTTCTTGCAAATTTCTTTTAACCTGTATAAACCTTGTAAAGAGAGCAATAGAATCAACTAGTTTTTTCTGATAAGAAAAATGACACTTAGAAACATTAATTTACTTGTTCAACTAGTAAGTGCCAAGAAGCTAATCAGGCACTGTCAAGTGATTAGCAACAATATTGAACTGCCTGAATCTTGAGGCAGGAAATTAGATGTTGATGTGACTTGCAAACACTAAGTATTGCACAATGTTATAAAAACTCTTAAATTGTGGTAAATGATTCTGGGGTGGTCTTGAGATCACAAAGATCTTTCCTATTTGGTACTTAGGAGAGGCTTGGTATTCAAATCTTCTGATTCCAAGCACTGTCTTATTTCTGGTGCACTATATTTTGTCTTCATCATAGCACAAAATATGGCACAGAATGGAAACATCCAGTGAAAGCTTTCTTAAATGATTTTCACTTAACTAATCCATCTGATAATCCAGTAATCACCACCCCTTCTGGAAAAAGTACTGACTCATTCTCTTAAGAAACTGACTTCCAACTAAGAGCTTCTCTTTGGCGTCCTCACACACTATTGCTTCACCAACCAAAAGACTTCGAGCCCAGCTCTTGTCACAAGCCAGGGCTTCTACTGTGCTCATAAATGAACAGATGTAGACAGATTCAGACTTAGTAAAACATAATGCATTTTGATTACAAAATCTATCTTTCCATCTTAGCCCTATCTCTAATAGAAGTAGCTGCTTGGAAGGAAGAAAAAGACCCTGTGGGAGAAAATCTATAATGACTTTCAGGATATCAATCTGGTAGCCACAAATGCCTGAAAGCTCACACTTTCATTGACAGGCATGGTTATTTATACCTTCTTAATTTTCAGAAACTACATTTGAAACCAGAATATAAATTCCATGAGAATAGGATTCCTGTGTATTTTTAGTTTGCTACCTTATCTCTAGTGCTCAAAACAGTATCTACCATATATTTGCTAAAATAATTAACAAATTCTAAAAAGCCCTCACTAACCTTATGTATTTTTCTCTTGATGAAAGTAAACATAAACTCCAAAATAGTATGTAGATTTATTGCATCATATATGAGTCTGTGTTTTATGTCCTCATAGGCAAAATTGAAGCTCTCAAAACACATGCACAAAACAAGAAATAAGATGGCAGCTTAAATAACCATATTCTACATAGCTTCTCACTGCATTAATTTTATAGCTTTGAAAGAAGCTTTATAAAAAAAATTTATAGCCAGTTTTAGATGTCAGAGAAAGATTCTGTCTATTCAAATCAATAGATTTGTATCATTTCAAGTGAATGTTTGAGATGACTAGTCCCATACAAAGAAAGCAAGAAGATTGAGGGAATAATGAGTCTTGCTAGTTGCTAGTTTATTTTATAGGTTCTCAGGAGAGACTAAGATATTTTCCCTTTACTACATATTAGAGATCTTATTTTCAGATCACTTTCTTTTCTTTTTGTTATAGAGATGGGGTCTTGCTCTTGCTCAGGCTGGTCTCAAACTCCTGAGTTCAAGCAATCCTCCAGCCTCGGCCTCCCAGACTGTTAGGATTACAAGGTGTGAGCCACTGTGACTAGCCCTTCAGATCACTTTTATACTAACCTGAAAAAAATTTTTAATTTGACCAGTAATATACAAAAGACATTTACAAAAGCAAAAGATTATTTAATTTTCAGTTCCTTTTGTCATATAGCTTTCAAGTGCACCATGCTTATCTGCATTATGTAGATACAATAGGGGGGGGAAAAGATGAGGAATTGCAACTAGGAGTTTTTTCTTTCTTTAAACTGGGCCAAGCCTACAAGGGGCACCCATTACCTTTGCTAACACTTAATCGTCTATAAATCAGTTACATGGTAATGCCTAACCTCAAGGAATGCTGAGAAATGAAGTCTTCCAATATTTCCAGAAAAAAAGAGGAAATGAAGTTTCGTAAAAATCTCTGTTACAGAATAAAATATAAAAGTTAGAAAAAAGACTAGGTGGGTGCAGTGCCATATTCCAGGACTGTAATCCAAGCTACTTGGAATGCTGAGGCAGGAGGATCAATTGAGCCCAGGAGTTCAAGACCAGTCTGAGTAAGACGGCAAAGCCCCCATCTCAAAAATAAAAATGAAATTAATAAATTTGTAAAATACCAGGTATTTTCTCACATTTGATTCTGTAAGTTTTATATTTTCTTCATAGTATATCCTTGCTGTCATCCTTTCTTATTCCACCATTTCTTCATTTCTTTATACCCTTATTAACATGAAATTCCATAAATATCTATTAAGCAACTAATTGGTAGCAACCTAACAAGTTCTATGTAGGAGGAGTTCAGAAGTGGCAGTCTGACTGAAAGAGGAATTAGGAGACTATTTCTGAGGCATCATTATAGTGCAATTCCACCATTTTATTAGATTTGATCATTATTTGAAGTGGAGTGGTGAGTGAGGAGGCTGATGAAATTTGAAGACAAAGTTGGTCAAAAGTCTACAAGCCTCCTCTTTGCTTTCCTTTCTATTCCATTTGCAATTAAGGTAGACACTCTGGAATTCATATTCTCACATGCTCATTCTAGGGCTGTAATTATTTTCTCAAACTTTATGTTTATATAGCAAGCTATACTATTCTTTTGGACATCTAAACCTAATTGTTTTCTACAATATTTTGAATTTGACAGATCTTTTGCAATCACCTTATTAAATATCAAATAAAACGTTTCCGATGTTACTTTTCTTTACTTATCCATGCATTAAAATAAATACAGAGAAGTGTTTTATATCAGACACTGTACAAATTTAGTGCAACCATTAAAATAAGGTTTCATTTTTCAATGTAAACAGCATACAAGATCTCTTTTCTTTTCAATATGTTTATATCAAACTAAATGTTTCCAGCTATTATTTTGTGCAAACTTGAAAGAAGTTAATAATGAAAAAATACTTCATAGTTACCATGATGCTCTATAAAATAATTGTATGGGAATCACACATGTCCATTTTTAAGCATATTATCTTTAGCCAATAGATTTTAGTGACTGTTAAGGCCTAAGATTACAGAAACAAGTGGTCATGTTTGAATAAAGAGAAATAATTACATTTCTAAATAATAAATCAAGTAAGAAATTAAGACTCTGAGAGGGAATATCCACATCCTTGTCTCTTCTGTTATGTTTCTTGTTGTTTTGACAGGAGAGAATAGAACTGAGATCCTTTTGGCAAAATAATAATACTAAAAAACAACCCCTTCCATCTCTTAGGGTTATTATGGGGCTCAAATGGTTATAAGATGTGCAAAGCATTTTGAAGGCTCAAATGTGATGTATTATTACATAAATATTCCATTTTATTCTGTGGTTTTACTTCATCATAATGCAAGCTTAGATACTGGAGAGTTAATGGCTCAGATGGAGATTTGAATCTTTAGTACTTTATCCTCAAAATTAGCAAGCAGAATGCAAACTCTCCTTTCTACCCATGATAAATAAGTATATGACATTGTATATTCTTAGCTATCTTCGCAAATAACAAGAATAAAATGGATGCAGGAATTTTGACAGGAATTTTTTATGGCTAAAAAGGGTGTCAAGAACTACCAATCAATTCAATACAAAATATAATCACTGATTTAGGACTTTTCATATTTCAGAGATTTTATCTGTAAGATACTTATCGACACTCTAAATGGAATATGGCAGCAGTCACTCATTTCTTTTGTTGTGCAGCATTTTGGATAGTAATGGACTGTAGAGGTCTGTGGCCTCTGCTTCTTGGGCAGTATAATATTCACGAGTGCTTCCTTGAGTGGCGCTTCCAAATTAATGGAAAAGGGCAATACAAAACCAGCTTTCGGATTTCAATAACTAAGGTCAATTTGACATTTAAAATAACTGGGAGTATTGTTGGTTTATCTGCATTCTTTCATATAATTTTAAAGGCTAAAAAATTAAGCAGAATCATCCAGCAACCCGAAATTCCTTATTTGGCTGAAGATGATTGTTTATATTTTTAATATTCTAGAAATTACTTAAATATACGTTTAAATTAAGATTAAAGGAAACATACAAAGTAACAACACTTTTTAGCACATGAAGTCAAGAGATCTGCAGATATAATTATATTTGTGATGCTTTCTTAGTGAATCACACTAGTAGAGAAAACCATCTTTGCAATATTGGAACTTCAAATCTGAATTTTTTCATCTTAAAAATTTGTCCTTTGGGACACGGGGAGCACTAAAGGGAGGGAAGGGCATGCCTTTAACCCGCACTGGGGTGAGGCAAAGACATAAAGTGTAAGTATAATGTTTGTACCCTCACAATACCGTGGAATAATAAAATAAAAAAAAATTGCCCTTTGTAGCAGGATTTCTTTCCCACGGGTACTCTCCTACTCTTCCTTACTTTCTACTATTTCCCAGGTACCCTCAGCCCCTATGCCTGTCCTGAGTATATACGGGGTGTGTACATATTACCCCATCCACCTGGTTACACAGCACTGATATTTATGTACAATGTGTCTTGTTTTGATTATTCTAATCCTTTCATTCTTCGGTGCATTAGTAGATTGGGAGGTAGGCAATGAGGTAAAATCAGATCAGTTTATTGCCTAAATCCACTGGCAAAATGTATCCCAATAAGCAGATTTTTGAAAAGCAGTCCCATAACTCAGCATCACGATGATATCAGCTTAAAAAAGAAAAAAAAAACACTGATTTACTGTTAGTATATTCTATAACTAAAAAGAATAAAATTAAAGACAGAGAATCACCTAACCATATAATGAAAAACAAATTCCATAGGTTTCAGGAGGCAGTCACTTGCTAAAGGCTCCTGTTCTCCTCCTCTCTGCTCCCCAGTGCAGATAAGACATTTGGGCAGAAGAAGATAGTTTATTGCTACTTGCCTTACGTCAAAATTTGTGTTGCTATGTTTACCATATTTGCATGAAAATACATGCTTACTATAAATGTGAAACTCTGGGCTGAAAGCCTAGCTAACCATATAAGAAAGGCTGCACCAAGGTCTTATGCTATGCTGTGAAGATGAGAATTTATAATGTCTAAATTAACTGACCTATTGTCTTGTATCACAAGACAACTTGTACTAGTATAAGATGCCAATAGCTATAAGCTAGAAAGAAAATCAAGAGTTGTAGGGACAAAAATATTAGTCAAGAACCGATTTCCAGTCCTTGCTATTGTTAACAAGTTTGCAATTAAGTCTTTTTAAAGTTGCTCTAGCAATTAGTATTATATATATGAAGATATATATTTATATGAAGATATAGATTTTTTATGTATGTCTATATCTATCTATATAGATAGATACATAGATGTAGATAAATATGTACAGTTATATCTATATCTATATAGAACACATAGGCAGAGATCAGGATAGGATACAGATTGACCTATTGAGAGAGAGAGAGAATCAGCACAATGCATGTGTGTTTGTGTGTATAACAGGAGGTGAATAATATTCTTTATAGAGTAAAAAAAATATTCTTTCAGAAAAAAGCAAAAACAAATATTCTAATGAAAGATGACTGGACTTCTTTTTTCTCAAATGGAAGCTTGTCCTATGAGGTGAAGTTCAAAGAAAGGAGGACAGGAGGGAAATATCTAGCAATGGAAAACAATTCCAACTCAAAACAAATATTAATATGTTGAGAGTGGTTCTTCTCGTTCTCTGGCTTAGTCTCTTAAGATCAGTACCACAATCACAAACTGATTAGAAGGCTCTTGGAATCCTAGCCACCCTCTTGGAAATCCCAGCCACTCACAGGACCAGAACTGCACCCCTCGATACACAAGGGTTACCAGGTTATTATCACCTGGTGGTGCCAATTTGCAGTATGTCCCAGGACAGATTTTGATTTTGCAACAGGATCACCAAACTCTGAGCCAGTTAGTTGTATATGCAGGCTACTCATTATTTTATAAATTCTAAAAATAATGAAACATCTCATTTACATTACTGCAATTTCAGTTTTGGTGATCACATTATGTCAGAGTTATATTACATTTGTTTGAAGAAGTGTATGAGAGCCAAGTTCTATATCATGATGTATGGTGATTGCATGGGTAAAAATTAAGTTTTACACTTAAAATTAGTTTATTTTATACATTTTACATTATACATTGAAAAGATTTAAAATCCTTTTTAAAACAAAAGCTTTTAGATGAAAGAATTTGATGATAAAATAGCGAAGAATGGTGCAGTAGGAAGAAAATGGGAAATAAGACTGAGCTCATATAATATCTCTATTTTTAGAAGACTGTGATCTTCACAAAGCCCCTTCATCTCTCTTGACCTTGTTCCCAAATCTTGAAACAAATGAACTCTAAGTTCCTCTGAGTCCTCCTCTCCCTATTCACTGCAAAACCAAGTATAAATCGAGCAATTGCCAAATCAATTTTATTAATGTGCAATGTAGTAATGTAGGACCAATCCCATTTAAAAAGTTCTGAATTATTCTGCAGTGTTATTTTCTTCCAAAATTTCATGATTGCAAATTTGAATTTAAATTACTTCTTGTAGGCTGTATTTTATACTTTTGTACAAAACAAACCAGGTTCTATCCTATCAAAAGCTAGGATTACATATTAGAGAATTCCTTGTATTATCCTACAATTCATCACTAACTGGACGTAACACATATCCTGGGATTCTTTGACTTCTACATTACACCTGTATTTGATCCTTATGAAATTACTTTCATGATGAATGGAAGGTGACTATTTATGTCTTTTTTTTTTATTTCAGCATATTATGGGGGCACACATGATCAGGTTACGTGTGATGCCCTTGCTCCCCCTCCCCCACAATTCCGAGCTTCAAGTGTGTCCATTCCTGGGGAGGTTCATCGCACTCATTGTTTGTGCATATGCCCGTCCCCTCCTCCCCCCTCCCCCGTCCAACATCCAATAAATGTTATTCTTATATGTGCACTTAAGTGTTGACCAGCTAATACTAATTTGATGGTGAATACATGTGGTTCTTGTTTTTCCATTCTTGGGATACCTCGCTTAGTAGAATGTGTTCCAGCGCTTTCCAGGAGAATACAAGAGGTGCTATATCACCATTGTTTCTTAAAGCTGAATAGTACTCCATGGTATACATATACCACAGTTTATTAAACCACAGAGGTTGCACTAATTTGCAGTCCCACCAGCAGTGTATGAGTGTTCCTATCTCTCCGCATCCACGCCAACATTTATTGTTTTGGGACTTTTTGATAAAGGCCAGTCTCATTGGAGATAGGTGATATCTCATTACGGTTTTGATTTACATTTCCCTGATGATTAGACATGTTGAGCATTTTTTCATATGTTTTTTGGCCGTTATTCTGTCTTCTTTTGAAAAGTTTCTGTTAATGTCCTTTGCCCACTTTTTGATAAAGTTGTTTGATTTTTTCTTGCTGATTTTTCTGAGTTCTAAATAGATTCTGGTTATCAGCCCTCTGTCGGATTTGTAGCACACAAAAATTTTCTCTCGTTCTGTGGGTTGCCTGTTTGTTCTTGTGACAGTTTCTTTGGCTGTGTAGAAGCTTTTTAATTTGATCAGGTCTCATTTATTTATTTTGGTTGTTGCTGTAATTGTCTTTGGGGTCTTCTTCATAAATTCTTGGCCTAGGCCAATGTCTAGAAGAGTATTTGTAACATCTTCCTCTAGAATTCTAATAGTTTCACTCCTTTATTTGTGTCTTTTATGACGCAAATATGAGTCTCTGAAATGAGTGAGGCAGGTAAGAGCAGAGAGGAACTTTCAGTAAATTTTACATTTTCTACTTTATTTACGGATTTATTCATATGTTCATTAAGAAAATGTTTAAGGAACACCAAACTTAGCCTCAGACATTGAGTAAAGAATCCAAAGAGTTAAAGAGGAATAAAACGGAGACATTGCCCTCAAACAGCTCATAATCTAAATGAAGAAACAGAAACATAAAGCACAAAACAAGAATTACAATAATGTATGATGTATCCTCTTATGTAAATGAGCAAAGACATATAGGAAAACGAGATTTATTAGGCATATGGTCACGTTTATGCATTTTAGTTTTAGAAATGAACCTGTTTTGATATTTTCAGGGCTTTTTGAAACCAAATCATAGTAATCACAATAAATGAATTATACACGTTCTAATATAACTGCTTAGCTGGTAGAATAAGCTAATCATGGAAAGACTTTAAGTCACGTTGAGAGTAAATATGCCTGTCACATTAGTATCAAAGTCATTTAATTCAAATTGTTGTAAAAAGTATAAACACTTCATAGTTCCAAATTTCATTACCAACTTCATTGGCTGAAATTTCACTTTTTTATGAGAAATATTTTTAACTTTGCAATTCAGAATGGGTAATTCTGTGTGCATTCAAGGGAATGCCTTTCACAAGAGGGAAATAATAGGCCGGATACTGGTAAATTATGAAGTTTTGTTGTTGTTAGGAATGTGTTATGATAATATATTAGAATGATATATTATTACATTCACACAATACAAATATTAGAGTCCACAACTGAAAATAGGTGAGGAAACATTATAATTATTGCACAAGATGGCATGTCTGATAGCCATGAAGAAAATGATGCCAGGTTTTGTGGTTGAAGAGAGCTCACTGCGTGTGAAGCATGTTTGTCACTTCAGTCAATTCTCAGACCTGACTTCCTGGGGTTTGACTCTCAGAGGCATTCAAAGCTGAAGAGCCATAGAAATGTAATAATCAGCTCCAAATTAAATTATGATCTTTAATGCTGAATTAATTGAGATAAATGATTTTGTTGCAATTAAGGACAGGGTACATGACTACTATAGTAAATAAGCTGGCCTATCTAAAGAAAAGTTAATTCTACATGTGGGAAATAAGGTCCCAGTCTGAAAATTATAAAGATTTAATTTGTTATTGTTGTTGATATAATTGACTGGCCTTTTCAAATACACCACTTATATCTACAAGCACATACGTCCATTTCACTTTCCCCATGGATTTTCTATCACGATGTGATGTTTTTAAATGCTTTTATATCTTTTACTAATTACCCTAATGTAATTCTCTAACAAATAATATTCATTTGCATATTCATTGAAATTTAATACCGTACAGTATCCAAAAGTCTCTAATTTAAAAAATTCATTCTGTTATAATTGAATGTACATTATTGCAACTTCAATTACTATAATACTTGATCAATATAAGTATAATATTAATTTTGAAAAAATGATTATTCAACTTAGAAATGAACTATGATATTATTGGAAATGTGTTTCTTGCACCAGAAGCAATTGTGAGCTTTAATCATATTTGCAAAATAAATGAACTATTTGCTGAACATATGACAAATAAAATAAATGAATTAAGGTGAATGCAATATTAACTTTATTATATTATGTATGCATAATATGTACATAAGAATAAATGTTATGTATATGTGGAGCTCAGCTTATTTTCATGAACTGATCACACACAAGTTAAAATAGTCCCATGCTCCCTGTAGTCAACACCCTTTCCTGAAGGGGAATTCATATTCTGACTAGTCAGTGAAGGTATTAATAACCCTTTTATGATGATTAAGATTATAGCTGTGATTATCGAATCCAGTTGAAGAAATTCAGAAACTCCCTCAGCATCTATCCCTTTAATATAAATCTGCATGGTGTCCCTAAGCTGGACATTGTTAAAATAAATTAGATAATCTAGCGGGATCTCCCTATTAGAGTCAAGAGCTGTAGGAAAAGGTTTGAAATGTCAAGGTATCTAAAATATTGATAGCTCCCATTTTCTAAGTTATTAAAATGTGTCAGGCACCATGATAAGCACTTTATTATGTACTGTTTACTGTAATTCTCAAGACAGCTTTCTGAGATAAATATTATTACATAGCAAATCATATGTAGAAGAATTCAGGATCAGAGAAAATATATGACTTTCTTACAATAATACATGTATTAGAAGGTAAAGCCAGATTCAAATAAAAATCCACCACAGCCCAAGGGTCTTAAGTACTATATTAACCTATCTTCATGGAGCGTTTTATTTCATTCTGCAAGAATTTCACATATATTAAGCAATTGCTGATTGCCTCATAACAGACTTAGTTAAAGCAGTAATTTAATATTTACTACTTATTCTTGCTAATGAATTAGATAATTTCACCTCATTGTACATATGGTAGAGGTGAAAATAATAAGCCTCTGTAGACTTTTCTTTTAATGTGAAATAATTATTTCAGTTGTCTAAAAAAAGAGCTATTACTATTACTAAGTACCAATGATGTAATTTGTTTTATTTCATGTTTTTATCATTTAAAGACCTTATTGACCCATGGTTATGCAATTTAATTTTTCTATGTCCTAATGATTAAATACGTATGCAATCATTTTTTATAAAGTTAAAATACACATCTTTTTATCATCTTAAAATCTAAGATTAAAGGCAGATGAGGTGAAATTAAATCTACTGAGGAACTCTTTGTTTTAATATGATAAAAATGCTAAATACTTTCTGGGATGCTCCTATCATTATTAATAACATTGACACTTTAATGAGTATATAATTTTTGTAAGGTTCTTTACCTACCCAACTCAAGAGAGAAATTCATTATGATATGGATCTCAACATGTATTCAACCTTGTTAAAAAGCTATGGCAGGTATAATACAAACAATACGTGAGAATATATGCAATGTACAAACAAGTTGTTCTAAAGGGTGCTTCAAGCCATAGAATCTCAGAGAGAAAAGAATCTTCCTTATGATACCTCTAAGGGAAAGTTCCCAGGGGAGATGGATAGGAACGAGGCTTTTAAAAAGTAGAAACAAAGGGTACAGTATTCCAAAAAGGAGGAACAACTGGAGCATTTTTAGCAGAAAAATGGCAATGACCTTAACCAAATTTTAATATTAATTTGACATGCATGATATAAAACAGATTGGAAGAGGAAGAACTGTAGATAGAAGCACTGGTTTGGGATTATTATAATTACCCTGATGTGATGTGATGAAAGTCTGAGAATATAATTACTTTTCAAAAGAATGATTTATCTACAGATGTAACAGGTGTTTCTGAGATTTTTTTTTTTTTAGTACAACATTTTATAGAATTGAAGTTCACCCTTTTAATGTGCAGTTTGATAAGATTTGGTAAATGCACACAGTCGTGCAGCCACCATCAACATCAAGTCTTAGAACTAATCCATCACCCCCCAAAATTCCCTCATGTCCCTTTGCAGTAAATCTCTTCCCTGTTGTTTCCTGTCAATTACTGACAAACTTATCACTACAGTTTTGCCTTTTGTAGAATTTCAAATGAATACAGTCCTACAGTATATACATATTGTGGCATATATAACTACTTTTTCCTTGTAATTGGTAAGTAGATTCCATTGTATGAACATACCACTTTTAAATTTTAAACCACTTTATTGAGATATAATTAACACGTTTAATGTATATAATTTGATGAGTTTGTAAATAAATATACACCCATGAAACCGTCACCACAATCTATGATAAAAATATACTTACCACCTCCAAAAGTTATCGACATCTCTACCTATTGTTACTATTTTTGTGCGTGTGTGCTAGGAATACAACATTAAATCTACCCTCTTAGCAAAATCTTAAATATACAATATAGTAGGGCTAACTACAGACACCATGCTGTACAGGAGATCTCTAGGACTTATTCACTTTGTATAACTGAAAGTTTGTAGTTATTGAATAACAGCCCCATATTTCTCCCTTCCCCCAGGTCCTCATAGCCACCATTCCACTCTCTGTTTCTAGGAGTATGACTATTTTAAATTTCTCATATTAGTAGCATCATGTAGTATTTGTGCTTTTGTGTCTGGATTATTTCATTAGCACAGTATCCTCTAGAGTCATCATGTGGTTTCAAATAGCAGAATTTCCTTATTTTTCAAAGCTGAATAATATTGCATTGTATGTATATACCAAACTTTCTTTATCCAGTTTCTGTATGACCAAGCAATCCCACTGCTGGGTATATATTCAAAGGAATTGAAATCAGGATCTTGAAGAGATACTTGCACTCTCGTGTTCATTGCAGAATTATTCACAATAGCTAAGATATGGAAACAACCAAAATGTCCATTGATGGATGAGTGAATAAAGAAAATGTGGTATATACATACAATGTAATATTATTAACCCTTAAAAAAGAAGGAAATCCCATCATAAGTGAAATAAGACAGAAACAGAAAGACAGATACTGACTGCATGATCTCACTTTTATGTGGAATCTAAAACAACCAAATTCATACACACATAGAGTAGAATGGTGGTGATCAGAGGCTGGGGGAGGGAGAAACGGGGAGATAACCATGAAAGGGTACAAAGTTTCAGTTATTACAATATAAATGAGCTCTAGAGATCTACTATACAACATAGTACGTAGAGCCAACAATATTATATTGTATATTTAAAATTTGCTAAGAAGGTGGACCTTATTTTAAATGCTTACATATACATACAAAAATGCTAATTAAAAAGGGATGGAAGGAAAATTTTGGGAGGTGATAAATATGTTTATGGTCTTGATGATGGTGATGGTTTCACAGATATATACTTATTCCCAAACTCATCAAGATGTGTACGTTAAACAGGTACAGCTATTTATACATCAATCATACCTCAATAAAGCAGTTTAACAAATAAATTAAAAATAAAATAAATTTCTCACTAAAGCAATTATAATGACTTGAAGCATGATTTTACTCATTTTTACATATCTCTGTATATACATAGGTGTAAAAAATATATATATCTAACAAATCTCTATAGTTATATCTCTATCTCTATATCTATATCATCTATCTTTGTTTCTTAGTATACCATTTGAAGCAATATCATGAAATGTGAAATTTCATGAAATTATTTAATCATGTATTACAATGTATCTAATAAGTGCTATATATAAATTCTTAAAAGCCACCATATGTATCTTTTAATATTTATTCTTTTAACAACTACTTATTAAGTGATTCTTATCTATAAGGCATTATTCTGGGTTCTGTGGTCAAAAGGAAAAACTGTAAGCTATTTTCTCTCTAATGCACACATTATTTTTGCCACTAGGTTGTCCTCTGCTATTGTCCCACATACCCAGGAGCAGGGGAGAATATAGTAGTGAAATATAACCAGGTTTACATTTCTTTTGATTTTTTTCTGCTTTCTTCAATTCATTTCTCCTGATTATCAGAATCTACCAGATTGTTTTATGTTGAAATATCACATAGTCTTATTTTTTGTATATTAAATGTATTTTTTTTTATTTTGGCTGTATATATAGATCCTCATCTACAGTAATTTTAAAGAAGAATATAATGATATGTTAATAAATCATAAATTATTTCGATTTTCTATACTCAGATAGTTGAGGGTAAACATTTCTGCCTTCAGCTACATTTAACACGTGTTTTTATAATACTGAAAGTAAAACATTGCCTTGCTGTGCTGGCCATCTGTAATAGGAAATGTGTTTATCACCCTGAGCAAATTTCAGTAGCAATTATATTGATTTTTGTACACTTGAGTAATTAAGACTTCACTTTGTAAGAGATTTCTCTTAAGATATCATTTTCAAATATGATTTATTCTATTGACATGTTGCATAAGACAGAGTATAAAAGGAAAGAAACACAACCTTTTCATTACAGCTGTGACTTTATTTCATTTTTTAAATTAATTCTTGTACCAAAAGCCATCATTCAAATAGAGTTGTGATGAAGGCTTATAAAACACATAAAATTGGTAGATGTCTTGCACTGAAATAAAGTTAGTTGTCCCAGAACTTAATTGTTTTAAGCTACCTGATATTCCCAATTGGCCCTGAAATAATCTCTGTAGCTTCTCTAACACTCTATGGAAGGCATAAATATTTTACAATATTAAAATATTTAATAGTAATTTGGAAGTCAGAGGTCTTACAGACATCTTGAAGGTATGTCTGTACTGTATGATTTAACCCCACCCTGCCACAGCTGACTGAAACAAAATGGATATCTGACTTAAAGCAAGGAAATAATGATCTGTAGTCACAAAATTATTTAACTTTAGGACTGGCAACATTAATGTGTCATTATTAGCAGAAAATATGAATTTAGAACAAGGAGATAAATGAAGCAGAGACGAGAGAAAAAATATTTCACTAATGTATGAAAAATAGAGAAAGTAACTTTCATTTTCCCTGACAGATTCCCAGTTCTCAGATCCAGTTGTATTTCCTGCCCTTGGAACCCATGGCATCTCTATCCAAATAACAAATAATATCTTTGCATAAATTAATTTGAGAAAACCTCTACTACTTGTAACCAAAGTTTTCAGCAGAGCTGAAACAAAGGAAATTTGCTCTAGATAAAGGCCATCAAGTATGTTGCTCAGTACATCGATGAAGGTAGAAGAGTTAATTATTGAGGATCACTGGGCATTTCCTCTCTGGATATTCTTACAAATCTACAGAAGTCACCTATAGTGAAATAGACCCCTGATTATGGTGCTGGAACAACTTCGGTATCAGAATCACTCATGTAAAAGATTAAGGCGAAGCTGAGGCTGAAATACGTGATAAATGGACTTTCAGTAAAACTCCAAAACTGTAGGCAGAGGTAAGATTCAGCTCACCTATTCACAGACTCTGCCTTCATTCCCCTGGATAAGGCTTGTTGAAGAACGAGGAGAGTCTGATAGTATAAGCACTCTGATCAAATGGTGGACATTAGATGTTCTTCTGGTAAGGTTCTCTTGAATAATTCTAGCATTGACAAATAAGGGCAATAGAGTAGCAAGAACTGTTTCCCTATCAGGTGAGAATTTGCCCTGCTCTTAAAGCATTAACACAGTGATACATATCTCTCAGTATGGACTATAGTGGCTTAGGAGAACTACACAAGGTATCTATAGGGGGCAAAATATCATAAGGCATGCAAAGAAACAGGAAAATATATCCCACCCAAAAGAAAAAAAAACAATAGAAACTGTCCCTTAAAAATACATGATACAAATATACTGAAGACTTTAAAACAACTATCTTAAAGATGCTCAAAATGCTAAAGGAAGATGTAGTGAAAGTCTAGAAAATGATGTATAAAAAATTGGATATGAAGAAAAGGATAGAAAATCTAAAAAGAAACCAAAAAGAAATTCTGCATCTAAAATGTACAATAACTAAAATGAAAAAAAAATCACTAGAGAGATTCAAGGGCTAATTTGAGCAGGCAGAAGACATAATTGGAAAACTTGAAGATAGGAAAAATGAAAATTATTGAGTCTAAGGAACAGAAAGCAAAAGATTGGATAAAAGTGAATGGAGACTAAGGGACCTGTGGGATGTCATCAAACCTACCAATTTATGTAGTGTGAAACTCCCAGAAGGAAAAGAGAGAATACTTGAAGAGATAAAGGCTGAAAGCTTCCCAAGTTGGAAAAGAGACAAAAATATAAACATCCAAGAAGACAAATAAACTCCAAGTAAGATGGACACAAATAGACCTGTACCAGCACAAATTAAAATCAAATTTTCCAAAGGAAAAGACAAAAATAATCTTGAAAGCTACAAAGGAGAAGCAACTCCCACATACAAAGAATTCTCAATAATATTATCAAGAAACTTCTCATTAGAAACTTTGGAGGCCAGTAGACATTGGGCTGATTTATTCAGAGTGCTAAAAGAAAACAAACAAGCACACACAAACAAGATTTGTCAACCAATAATTCTATTTGTGGTAAAATTATTTTTCTAGACAATCCTGGATAAACAAAGCTGAAGGAGTTTGTTGTCACTAAACCTGCCCTACAAGAAATGTTCAAGGGAATCCTGCAGGACGAAATGAAAGGACACCAGACAGTAACTTGAAGCTGTGTGAAGAAATAAAGATCTCAATAAGCATAGATACATGGGCAATTATAAAAGCTACTACTATTGTAATAGCAGTTTATAATTCCATGTTTTATTTCTACATGATTTAAGAGACTAATATATATTTTTAAGTTATTGATCTAACAAAGGCTAGTATTATTGTAACTTTGGTTTTTGCACCACATTTTGTGTGCTATATAATTTAAGAGACTAATACATTTAAAAGAATTATGACTTTGTTTTTTAGTTTGAGGGTATACAATATAAAAATGTAATTTTGTAACATTAACAATAGAAGAGGGTAGTTATGAAGCTGTAAAGGGACAAAGCTTTTTAGTTATTAAAGTTAAGCTGGCAGCCACAAAAAACAATGGTGGTCTAGCACCTCTTGTATTATCCTGGATGAAGCTGGAGCCCATTCTACTGAGTGAAGTATCACCAAAATGGAAAAACAAGCACCACATGTACTCACCATCAAATTGGTATTAATTGATCAACACTTAAGAGCACGTATAGTAGTAACATTCATCAGGCGTTGGACAGGTGGGAGTGGGGAGGAGGGGATGGGTATATTCACACCCAATGGGTGCAGTGTGCACCCTCTGGGGGATGGACATGCTTGAAGCTCTGACTTGGGCGGGGCAAAGGCAATATATGTAACCTAAACCTTTGTACCTCCATAATATGCTGAAATAAAAAAAAGGAATTTCTAAAATTGTAACCCTGTTATAATTTGCCATTAATAATAACTATATTACTGGCTATCAAAATGAATATTTGCTGTTTAATCAATATAAGATTTAGAAGTTTGCTTTCAAATTGTTTCATTTGGAAGAAAAGACAGTTTTAGACAGACTATATTTTAATATACAGGATATAAAATTTTATTCTTTTTTTCTCTTTTTCTGCTCAATATTCTGCAATATGTTTTCCTTTCCTTGAGGAAAAAAATTCCTTTCCTAAAGGAAACTAAAGGCTTATTTCCTAGATGTCTATATATTTATCACAGATGTTCAACAGTTGAGAGGAGATCCTTGTCATGTAGAAATTAATGCTAAATTTGATGATGGTGTTACTATTTATAAATTGAAATAAAAACTGGATGCAATTATTATATGAGTAATAATTGGTAATAATACTAAGTTGTATTAAAATGTTAACAAACAGCTATTTGTTAAATGTAAGAACATTCATACAGTATTACAATTTTTATGGAGATTAACATTGCTAATTTGCTTCTAATGGATAAATTAATATTAAATAGTACATTATTTTATGAGAAATTATAATTTATCTGTTAGAATACATAAGGTAACAAGAAATAAAACAGTATGGGTAAAAATCTAGAAAACATAAATTGCAAATTAAATGAACAAAAAAGGGAGGGATGATTGAAGATTATTAATGGGGCTAGACTAGTAGCAGAGGGTCTAACTGATGCTCAAATGCTCTTATTCCACGCCCAGGTATCTTGGCATTGTGAGCCCTAAAGATGGAACCACATGAGATCCGACTAATTCCACCTTGAAGGTAGGTCTAATATGTTGCTTAGAAGGCATTTGTGCCACAAACATAAAAATACATCAGTAAGAGGAGGAATTTAAGATACATAAAATTGACAAAATGAGATTTACTGCTTAACAGAACTTCAGAATACTGCTGGGCTCTTGCATTTCCTACTGACTCAGGTCAATTCCATGTCAATTACAAAGCAATTATAAATTTCATGTCAATTATAAATCATGTAGCTGTATATGTACATGGTCTTCCCTCTTCTATATCTTGGCATCACTGCTTGGAAAGGACCATTTCATGGAAATTGTAGAAACTCACTTTCCTAACTCTGTGTATGAACTGGACTCAAAGTATTCTGCTGCTTTATTTGCTCTTCTTTGTCCTCTTTTGTTGAAGAAACAAGAGAACAACAATAGAACCAATAATAAGTACCAGATGAGTTTCAGAATTCAGAAATTTTGAGAATGTAATTAAGACAATGTGCAAATTCTGTACTACATATCAGCCCTGGCAGGGTCTGGGGAAGCAACCTGTAATCAACTCTATTGATAGTTTTCAGTAAAATATATGAACATTTTCACTAATTAGAATATATAAAAGCTATGAATAACTTCATATGTTTTCAAGGCAGACTATCTCTAAATTATTTTTGTCAAATTTTCATTTTTCATATATTTTGGATTTCAGAATTTTGGTTAAATAATTGTATATTTATTCTATCTTTATTTCTTTAATTATCACTGAATCTTCATAATTACCCAATGAGTTAAGTTTTCTTATCCTTTATTGAGACATTTATAAACTTACCTAGAGGTCTACAGCTACCAAATTGAGATATAAGATTTAAAACCATCTGATTTGCAAGCATATGGCATCAACTGAATTATACTATTCTGCAATACTATTGAAACCTGAATGTATTTAAAAATATGTATGTATCAAACAGAACCAAAACTTAAGTTTAGGAATATAGTGTATGGTTCCAGTACAGTTATTCTACCTGTTGGTAAACAGTAGCCAAGATCATGAATTAATGATAAATTCTAACATTTTTCTGGGTCAGCATGTATTACAATTACCAGAGGTCACTCAAACAGGTGGTTTTTAGTTTGGTTCATCTCCAGATCTAATGATTAAAAATGGGTGTATGGGACTTAGAAGAGATTCTCTGGCAGAAGAAAAGTGGAGTTGTTAAAAAGGTAGAAATGTATCATAGAACTAGACTTAATTGGAAGTCATTGTTACTGGCTTTTTCATATATCGTGGGAGGCTCAAGCTAAATGAAGAGGGAAAGGAAAGGTAGGGAAGTTCAAATGAGCCTGAACCCTTCTAAAGAAAAGTGAGGCAAATTCTTTGTCAAGTCCAGAAATAGCTTTAGTAGAAGATGGATAATTATAAAAAGATATGTGTGTGAAAGGAACTAATATATGGGTATGTCCAAATATGTGGTGCTTTATTCTTCAAGGTTATATATCCTTATGGAGAGTCTTGATTTTAAGAAACAGTTAAATATTCCAGACGCTGGTCTAGGTAAAGTAGTATGGTTACAAACATAGATTTGAGTCTCATCAATGTCCTCAACTCAAAGTTGACTAGTAACACATCTGCAGTTGCCTACAGTTGAGCATATTGGCTCATCACAGTTAGGAAAAATGCACAACATAGGGAGCCAGAGGGATGTATCATTAAGAAGACATTTGAAACTACTTATAGATTTTGGACTTAGGTGATTTGGGGAAGGGTTCAAAGAAGCAGCCCTTTGATTTAGATTGGATGCTATCAGGTTATGGGAATAGTTCCAAGATTAGTTCTTGAACACATGTTATCTAAATGGTTGGTAGAATGAAATTAGGCTAAAGGTATATTAGGAAAAGGAGCTGCAGTATTTCATATTAGCTAGGATGGGGGAAAGTTTTTTTGTGGTTTGAACAATGTTCTTGTTTTTCTGAGTTCGGGCATGATTACAGAGTGCATTTTTTTTTTCTTGATCCGTCAAGGTCACAGAGTAGCCTTGTCCGAATTGATGTTCTGTGAAAATGTTTATATTCAATAGAACACCAAAGCCTAGCTGTAAATCTACCTCCTAGCCACAAGGTCTAACTGATAATTCCAAGCCATTTTGGTTATCAGAGGTTGTTGGTCTACTTCTCAAATTAAAGAAAGATAGCTAGAATGTAAAAGGACAGCATGATTTGGGGGGGAAGAAAGTGGACCCCATCATTTGGCAAAGGTGTAAGAATGAGTGAGCTTGCTTGGTGATACTGAAAGTCAAGAAGAATGTTAGAATAAGCTCTTCTATTGGTTTTTGAAGTCAGTAAATACATTATACCCTCAAAGTGCTAGAGTGGCAGTTTATGGACTAAGAAACGTATGAGACCATGACATTAATTTTATTTTATTTTGTAATCTTTTTTCACAAAATATGTCACTTAGATAATTTTTAATTTTTTAAAATAAATTTCATGATGTACATTTAAATTATACAACATGATGTTATGGGATACATATAGATAGTAAAAAGGGTTACTATCATGAATCGAATAAGAATATCCGTCATCTCACATGATTACTTATTTATTTCATTTTTTTTTTGTGGCAAGAGCAGCTAAAAATCTACTCATTTATCATAAATCCCAAATACAGTACAATTTTATTACCTGTAATCCTCGTGTTATATATGCCACGTGGGAAACAGGATGGAGGTTTCCAAAGAAATTAAAAACAGAACTAACATATGACCCAGAAATCCTCTGTTAGGCATATAGACAAAGGGAATGAAATCATCATCTCAGAAAGATAATCTGCACTCCCATGTTCATTGCAGCATTATTCATAGTATCCAAGATACAGAAACAAGCTAAGTGTCTTTCAACAAGCAAATGGATTTTCTATATTTTCAGGAAGATCTCAATGTAATATAGAGTAAAGCAGTACATACTAACAGCTAAGAAATGAGTGTCATCATCAGGTTTCCTGGGTTCACATCAGGACTCTCCAGGGCAACTATGAATGTTATCTGTAGTAAGTTTAATTTCGTGCCTACATTATATTATCTATAATATTATAATTAAAATAGCACCCATTTCATAGGGTTGATTTCGGGATTAATACAGCACCTAGAATTGATTAATTAATGTCTGCTTATAGTATTACCTTTACCAATACCAATAAGAAAAACAACTCCAATACTCATTATTCTTTTTAACTTATATTTCAGAAGAAATAGCCATACAGAGAAAACATAGTCATTTGTCAAGCAAGAATGATGAACAAAACTGAAGAATTAACATAAGTCTCCAACAACATCAAATGATCCTCACGCTCACCTTTTCCCACCATGAAAAATGACACATAGGGCCACAGCCTCTTTAGAGTGGCAAGAACGTTAGATCCATAGCTCCATTTACACTCAGAGAGAGGCCAGGTTGCATGCAAATGAGTTCGTTGTCATCTTTCACCTCAAAGAGAACTATAATTTCAGGTTTTAAAAATGATAGCCAGTCACTACCTATATTTTCTTTCCAAATTCACAACTGTGAAAACTGGGAGGAGTCGGAGGGGTAGGAAATGACATCGGATTACTTTGTCACACAAAACACTTGAAAATGAAATTGTCATTCAAAATTGTATGCAATTAAAGTGCATTACCATAGATAATAATCTTGAAACTGGCAATTGTATCCAAATACCACAAATCAAAGCAAATCCTGAGAATATTCCCAGAAGTGTCTGGGAAAATAGTAGACAATTTATGACAGTAAGGTAAATCATTTGATTACCAAAGCATCAAAAAGAGCTTATGATCTAGTGGAGGGGAAAGCACTAATAATGTATCATTCTGGCACGAGGAGGAACTAGACAACACTTTAATATGCATTGAATTGATAAAATGGTTCCTAGATAAAGTTTGGTAAGCATTTCATAAATAAAATTCAGATAAATGGAATGAATAGATGATGAAAACTGGAAGAAAATATTTTTAAAAATGAAAGGAGAGGGAGAAAGATCCTGAAAAGCACACTAGTCAGAGCCAAGACTGGTCTTCAGGCACAGATACATTCTTTAACAGGGTGAACATTCCACATACTTATTTAGGAACATATCTGAAATCATCTATTTCCCTGATTGAATGGCCTCAGAGCCACTGAGGCTCCAGGCTTATTGGCTTCAATCTCTCCTTTTCTGTGAAGGTCATTGTAGGAAATTGTCTTAAATATACTGCATACAAATCTTACTTCTTGTACAAATTCACAACATCTTTCTAGTTTTTATTCTCATCACAATATGTTCCTCAGATCAAAGTAAGCAAAAAATACATGAATAAAATATATCAACATACCTAGTTTCTTATTTCTGCACAATATTCAGATCTCAAACAGTCACAAAGAACTGAGCTTCTGAGTTTCCTGCAATTCTGCTTTCCTAACTGTGCTCTTATTCCAGTGTTTTTTTTTTTTTGATCAGTAAATTACACTTACTGCCCTCCCATTGCTCAACTGAGAGACACAGATATCATCTTTTAAAAGGATTGTTATGAGTGACTCTTAAAATTTTAAATCGTCTAATGACATTTCCCTTTCCAGCACTGTCAAATTAATTTTCATCTCACTTAAAGTCCAAATTTCTGACTTGGGCTAACAGGGCCCTACATGCCTTGGCTCTTGACTATCTCTCTGACCTCATCTCTTATCATCCTCGAGTCACTGTCTCCACTCCAACCACGCTGGCCTCCTGTGATTTCTCAAATGTACTTCAGAACCTTTGCATTTGCTGTCTTCCTTTCAGTCACATGGCTTGCTTCCTCACTAAAGTACTATATATCCTTTTCAGAGAGGCCTTCTTTATTCACCTGATTTATAATACTACCTCGATAATTCTATCTTACTTCGTGTCATTTAAATTCCAGTTCAAAGGATTTAAAAGCAGATGTATAAATCTCCATCTTCATACTTTGTGTGGAAGCTCATAAAGGGTCATCTAGCATCTCTTGTATTATCTTGGATGGAGCTGGAGCCCATTCTGCTAAGTGAAGTATCACAAGAATGGAAAAACAAGCACCACCTTTAGTCACCATCAAATTGGTATTAACTGATCAACACTTAAGAGCACGTATAGTACTAATATTCATCAAGTGTCAGCCAGGTGGGAGAGGGGCGGAGGGGACGGGTATATTCACACCTAAAGGGTGTGGTGAGCACCATCTGGGAGATGGGCACTCTTGAAGCTCTGATTCTGGTGGGGCAAAAGCAATATATGTAACCTAAACATTTATATCCCCATAATAGGCTGACATAAAAAAGGGGGGCTTATTAATGAAGTGCGCTGGTAAATATTTAGCAACTAGCTCTGAAACAAGGAATAAAGAGTCCTAATAGCATTTGCTGATTTTCTGATTTCAAGCTACCAACATTTATGTCACTGAGCATGAAGTCAGGAAGAGATGCTAGCAATTTACCTGCAAGTTAGTGTGGGTCAGCTCCGGTACAAAATGGAACCATAACATGAAAGCTGCTTGAAATGTTGGAACTACCTATGGCTTATAGCTTCGTAGCTTCTGCAGAGTCTGCAATGGTCTTTGTAGGAGCAAGAAAAAAACTATTTTCTTGTTAAACCACTGAAGTGTAGATGTCGTTTGCTACTGTAAAATAACCTAGCTTGTTTATACAAATATGTTTGAAGGCAGAAAGCATTGACCTGGCTCTTAAGATTTTCAGTAGTCAGGCAAATGGCATTGTTACATAATTCACAGTCCTTGTGATAAAAAGATACAGCTTGCTTAGGAGAAGAACTTCTGCCTATGATGAAAATAGTAGCAATTCTTCTGAAAATTCTCATATAAGAAGACAATGTATAGTGTACTAAAAATAATAATAGTTAACCATTATTTGTTGCTTGCTATGTTTTGGAAACTGTTCTAAGCATGTTATCTATGAGGTTATTTCATCTTATTCACCCAACAAACTCTAGAGAAATATGCTGATATTATTATCTGCAATTACTGCTATTGAAAATGAAGTTGACTATTTAAGTATTTCGCCCATGCTCAAGCAGCTAGTAAGGGGTTGTCAAAAATTTTTATTTGTTTTCTTTTTAAAATGTCTTTATTTTGGAAATAGAAACTGGAAGACAAATGTATATAACTTCTTTTTTTGATCAAGAAAAACATAAAATCAGAATTGTGCATCTTTCTAAAGGCAGGGATTCAGAATAGATTAAAGTAAAATATGAAACAAGTCACTTGTACTTAAAATATGTTGTTCAGAGTCTATTTTAGAAATCATTTTTCCTACTGATAAGAAAAGCTAATGGCACCAAATATTTACAACATAGGTTGTTAAACAATTAACCTACATGCTGATAGACAAAAAAGTAAAACCAAATTTGATTGTTGTAGAATATAGCATATTTCTTCAGTGGCTTTTTTCCTACAACTTCACACAACTTTTCAATGCAGAAATATGATTTCTTTTACATCATTAAATATCTACAGACACATGTGTACTATAGCCTTTAAATTTAAACATAAGAGAATTACTTCAATCAAAAATGTTTTTGGAGGATAGTTTTATTTCATATATGTTTCACTTAAGTTGTAAATTACTATACATTTTTTTTGTTTCACTTTTTTTTGCCCCAGTGCCATTAAGGAAAAAAAAAGAAAAAGAAGAAGAAATTTTAGTTTTTCTTTAGGTGTGCACTCTGATTTATTATCTCTTTGTGTAAAAATTAGATGGTATAGATTATCTAAAGGAACAAAATATATGGAAGTATATTTGACATTTTAAAAGATAAACATGATTGAAAAGCCTTAACTGTTAACAGTAAATAGGAGGAATTTAAATACCAATTTCAGACTCCAGAGCACATGGTCTTAACCACTAAGAATTACCCGGGTATTGTTGTGTTTCTAAATGTTTTAATAAATGTCAAGGTCTGATTAATCTGGACCACTCCTATTACCTTGTGTACAAAATGAAAACTGGAAGTGATCATTGCAAGCCCCTGTCCCAATCTAATTGGCATAGTAGTAAAACTTATAGTGCCTGTTTTTAATAATAAGGCATATTGGTTTATTGCACATTTCCACTTAAAATTGTACTACCATAGAATAATATTTATCCAAAACACAAGAGAGAAACTTATGTAAAGCAAAAGTCTTTAGAGGACTAATTTTCAAAGTGCTTACGAAACAGCCCATATTAAAATAATTATTTTAAATGCAAAAAACGAATAATTAGATTTAATGTTCACTAGGGAAAGATTACACTGAAATATGATATGGGTTAGTTCAATTTTATCCGTGAAAAAAATAACTATAAAGAAAACGTGGTGATTACTTTATTAGGAAAGGACACTGAGTTAAAGCAATATAATGTAGGAAAATGAATATGTTAATTTTTAAAGTATCAACTCATGTGAACAAAGATTATACAAATGATGCTAGAGAAACTTCCCATAAATGTGTAAAAAGAGCAATGCTTTATATGTGGTTAAATTATATAGTAACACCTTTTTTCACTACAATGTGTAAAGAATAAATCAGCATAATTTCATAAAAGTTTTGTTTCTCTGGATTAAAATATTCTCTTAATTATATAATATTAACAGATTTATTGAGGTACAATTGATATTAAATAAACTGCACATATTTAAAATGTACAATTTGGCAATTTTTGCCATAAGTATATACCTGTAAAATCATCATCACCACAATGAAGAAAATGAACATACTTATCCCCCTTTAAGAGTTTTCTCACACCACATTGCAATCCCTCCCTCCCACCCTGTACACCCATTCCCAGGTAGCTGCTGACCTGCTCTCTATCACTATTGATTAGTGTGCATTCTCTATACTTTTATGTAAATAGAATCATATAGTATATAGTCTTTGTTTTCTCCTGGCTTTGCCACTATCAGTAGTTCATTCCTTTCAATTGATCGGTATTATGTAATGTCTGGCTATAACAGTTTGTTTTTTTATTTTTCTTTTCAGTATTTTTTTTTTATTTCAGAGTATTAGGGGGTACAAATGCTTTGGTTACATAAATGGCCTTTGCACAGCCCGAGTCAAAGCTACAAGCATGCTCATCCCCCAGACAGTGTACACCACACGCATTAGATGTGAGCTTACCTATCCCTCTCCCCTGCTCCCACCTGCCCAACACCCTATGAGTGTTGCTTTCGTATCTGCGCATAAGTTTTGATGGATTAGTATCAATTTAATGGTGAGTGTAGGTGGTGTTTGTTTTTCCATTCTTGTGATACTTCACTTAGGGGAATGAACTCCAGCTCCATCCAGGATAATACAAGAGATAGTAGTTCACCATTTTTTTATGGCTGAGTAGTACACCATGTTATTCATATACCAAGTTTAATAATCCATCCAAATATTGACAGGCACCTGGGTTGTTTTCGCCTCTTTGCAATTGTCAGTTGTGCTGCTATAAACATTCTAGTGCAGATGTCTTTTTATTATTATTATTTTATTTCAGCATATTATGGGGGTACAGATGTTTAGGTTACATATGTTGCCCTGTCTTTTTTATAGAATGTCTTTTGTTCTTTCGGGTAGACGCCCAGTAATGGGATTGCTGGATCAAATGGTACTTCTACTTTTAGTTCTTTGAGGTATCACCATACTACTTTGTATGGTGGTTGTACTAGTTTACAATCCCACCAGCAGTGTATGAGTGTTCCTATCTTTCTTTCCACATCCATATCAGCATTTGTTGTTTGGAAATTTTTTGATAAAAACCATTCTCACTGGAGTTAAGTGATAACTCATTGCGGTTTTGATTTGCGTTTCCTTAGTGATTAGAGATGCTGAGATTTTTTCATGTTTTTTGGCGATTAGTCTACCTTCTTTTGAAAAGTTTCCGTTCATGTTCATTGCCCACTTTCTAATGGGGTTGTCTGATATTTTTCTTGCTGATTTTCCTGAGTTCTATATAGATTTTAATTATCAGCCCTTTATCAGATATACAGAATGCAATTGGGGAAAATTATTTTCTTCCATTCTATAGGTTGTCTATTTGCTCTAATGATAGTTTCCTTGGCTGTGCAGAAGCTTTTTAATTTGATCAGGTACCATTTATTTATTTTTGTCGTTACTGTGAATGCTTTTGGGGTCTTCTTCACAAATTCTTTGCCTAGGCCTATGTCTATAAGAATTTCCAATATTTTCTTCTAGAATTCTTATGGTTTCATGCCTTAGGTTTAAGTCTGTTGTCCATTGTGAGTTGACTTTGTGAGTGTTGAAAGGTGCAGATTCTGTTTCAGTCTTCTTCATGTGGCTATCCAATTTTCCCAGCACCATTTATTGAATAGGGATTCTTTTCCCAAGCATATATTTTTGTCTGTTTTGTCAAAGATCAGATTTCTATATTAGGATGGTTTTATATTTGGGTTCTCAGTCCTGTTCCATACAATTTGTTTAATTATTCACTGTTGATAGGTATTTGGGTTGTTTACAGTTTTTAGCTATGTACATACATGAAGCTGCTATGAGTATTCAAGTCGTTGCATGAACATGTGCTTTTATTTCTTTTGGATAAATACGTAGGAGTGAAATGGCTGGATCATATGATACATTCATGTTTAGCTTTTTAAGAAATTGCCAAACTGTTATCCAGAGCAATTATAACATTTTACAATCCTAATAATAGTAAATGAGAGCCACAGCCCCTCCCCAACCTCATCATTATGTGATATTATCAGGTTCATTTTGCTCCTCTCCTCCCCTTTCCTCTCCCCTCCCCTCTCTCTGTCTAGGCTCTTTCCTTCTCAATCTCTTTCTCTCTTTCTGTCTCCATTTCTGTCCTTCACCTTTTAATAGGTGTAGAGAGGTATTAATATATCATCATGGCTTTAATTTGCATTTCTCTTAATAACTAGCAATGTTAAATATGTTCTTATATGCCATCCATATATCTTTTTCAGTAAAGTGTTCAAATTCCTTTGCCACTTTTTTACATAGTTTCTTTTTATATTTTGAGTTTTAAGTGTTTTTTATATACTCTGGATATATGAATTTTATCAGACATATGATTTGAAAATATATTTTACTAGATGGTAGATGGTCTTTTCATTCTCTTAAGAAATGTTTTTAAAGGGCAGAAGTTTTTGATTTTGATGAAGTACAATTTATCAATTTGTATTTCATGTATAATGCTTCTGTACAATATCTAAAAAAAGTATTTTGAAACTCGGACTTGTGGGGGGGACCAAGGGCAACATACGTAACCTATGCTGAAATAAAAGAAAAAAATAAAAATAAAAAAAATAAAAAAGTATTTGACTAACCCAAGTTCACTAAGATTTTATCCCGGCTTCTTTTTTTTTCTAGAAAATGTATGGTTTTAGGTTCATGTTCGGCTCCATGATTCATTTCTAGTTAATTTTTGTATCTAGTGTGAGATATGGATCAAATTATATTTTTTACATAATTGTTCCAGCATTATTTCTTGAAAAGATTATTCTTTCTCCACTAAATTACCTTTCACTTTGTTGAAATTGAATTGTCTGTATATGTGTTGGTCTATTTCTGTTCTATTAATCTATTTGCCTATATCCAGTACCACACATCTTGATTACTGTAGCTTTCTGTTTTGAAATCAGATAACAATTGTCATATCCTCAGAGAGGAAATTCCTGACTGCTGGCTTATGTAGAGTTGCATTCCTGTGACTTTATTGTGCTTTATTTTATCCTATAAAATTTCTCTCTGTTTCTCTCTCTGTATCTTTCAAACACACATTCATATACACACATTATGAAAATATGTGTGCTTAGATATAATGTATTAATATAATACATAGTATATTTATAAATAAGTGAATAAATGTAAAATATTTTTGTTTATTCATTTATTTGCATATAATCTGCTTTCCCCACTAGAATGTAATATCCTAGAGAAAGAGGACTTTTTTGTTTGCTGTCCGATCCTTAGCAAGTGGAACAATGCATGTCACATAATAGACTTATAGCAACTATTTTTTCAATGACTGAATATGTCATAAATCTACCATACTCCCTTTCCAAAGGAAAAAAAAAAAACAAGGGCAAAGCTGAAACAGCTATGGAGATTGAAATTTGAAATTATATGAAAAGACTATGTAGAAATCAAGGTAAATGACAGTTATGGAATAGTGCTATGGCATAAAAGAAAGAACACTGGACATAGGATAACAATTCCTGGATTTCAGCTTTGACAGCAATACTTAACAACTGTGAGAATATGGACAAGCTCAGTTTTTTCATTCATTAAATGGGATTTATGATGACTACATGGTTATGACGATTAAGTGAGGCAAGATCCAGGAGCAGGGAGAATATTAACACAGTATTTAAATTCCTCAGATATACATATGAATACATAGGAGGACAATTCTTTGGGGAAGATTGTGTAAATTCAAAACGCAACTGTTTAGAAGTATCCCTCCCCTTACCCACCATCTCCATGTCCAGAGTATTCTTTGCTTCTTGACATTGGGCTTGGCCAAGAACCATGCTTAAGCAAATGCAATATTAGCAAGCCTGATGTGTTCATAAGCTTGCAAAGTTCTTGGATCATTTGTGCTTTTTATAATATATTGTGCTTTACTGTCACCAGGAGAATTACATGTCCAGGATAAATATTTATCATTGTATGTTAAAAGATTTTATGGATGATAGAATCAATGAATACAGCATGATGTAGGAAAGTAAATTAAGAGCATATTCTTGAGGACAAACTGTTGAAGCATATCTATGACTCTATCAGAAAAACATATCTATGACTCTATTGTGAAAATATTTTTCCTTCAGGAAATGTGTTCTAAACAAAAGCTTTGTCATTTTTAAATTCTGTAGTGTTTAAACAAGATGAGACAGGCATAAATTAGCACCCTAAAATCCTAGGCACTTGCCAGGCACTGTGCTAAGCTCTGCAGCTCACTTAATTACTGTAATGGCATTGTGAGAGAGAAGGTACTATCATCCTCGTGTATCTCAAGTAAGGTAACTGGGATTTACAGAAGTTCAGAAATTTTCCCAAGGCCAAGGAGCTAGTAATTGTTAGAATTCAAATATAGCCTTCTCTTGGTCTGGATTCCCTGACTTTAATAACAGCTCTTGGCTGCTGCCCAAATATATTGGTTTCCTCTCCACTTTATAAGTCTGCTTTAAACAAAACTGCCTACATATTTAGCATTACTTGAACTTTTCCTATTAGTTTTTCTTGTAAGAGAAGTAAGTATAAGCCATACCTACAACTCTTTTGATTATTTTTTAATAATTAGTTTTAAAGAATGTTTTTGTTATTTGCATATGCATGCATGTCTTACTGCCTACACAGGAGGCAGGAATTTTCTCATATATTTAAGAGATTATTGATAACTTTAAGTTCATTGTTTAAATATGTACGATAAGTATTCTAATATTATTACATTTTATAATGCCAGATTAAATGTTATATGCAACCTCTCTCAGTTGCTTTATATTTTTCTCTGAAAAGTTTTAACATATAACTTCTTTCAATACCAAAGATAGCTTTATGCATTCTTAAAACAGTGCAAAATACTTCAGAGTAGTATTCTCCCAGAAAACAAGGTGATGGTTCAAGACCGTTTTTTTGTACATAGATCCAAAGAGCAGGTCAAAAGTACTTGGGAAAGAAAAGGAGGGAAGTAATTTGTAAGTGTAGGCTTTCAAACTAATGTGTGGTAATTATGTATCTTAATTTCCTTGAAACTGGAAAACAGGATGCCCTCCTCTGATCCTACTTTTCTATTATTGGGATTGCCAGGTTCCTGATAACTTAATCAAGTTTCTCTCTTCAAATAAAATTACAAGATAATTTCCTGATTTTTCTTAGTAATTAAACTAATTTCTTCCTCTTTTGATTAAACAATGTTAAATAGGTTATCTCCACCAATAACTACATACTTGGTGAATATCTTTTATATTTTATGTTTTAAGATGCTGAATTCACGATAATTTATAACACAACAATAGAGAACTAATACCAGATACTAAAATAATTTTACATGTTTTCACAAACTAACATGCTTAAGGTTACTTAGGAATAAAAAATAGTTTTTTTTTCTGAAAATATTTTTTACAGAAAGAGAGGAAAAAACAGAAATACAGAAAACCAAAAAGGCAATGATCTTTTCACAGTTTTATGAATTTCTTTTCCAAGCTTGATTTTATTTATAGGAGCTTTCATCTACATTGTTCCTCATACATTGACATCGACCTATATTAAGATTCAAAAATCAAACTGATACAAAATTTCAGAGAAATGTTTGACTAGTATTATAACTAATGAATACTTCTCTCTTCTTGTATATACCTAATAATTGGTGGACAGTGTTCTTTTTTAATGAATAAAATTATCAAAGCTTTCATTGAGCACCTCCATTTTACATAATAGTTGTATGAAATAGGTGCTTACACACATTTCCTTTTGCATTGCAATTTATAATATTTCTTTTTTTTATTTATTCAGGATATTGTGGAGGTACAACCATTTTGGTTACATGTAATACTGTTTGACCTGCCCAAACCAGGGCTGCATGCATGTCCTTCCCCCATACAGCGCATTCTGCTTCCATTAGTTGTGGGTTCACCCCCAACCACACCCCACCCCGACTGGTACCCAGTGAGTATTATTACTACAATGTGAACAACTTAGTGTTGGTCAGTTAGTACCAATTTGATGGCGAGTATATGTGGTGCATGTTTTTCCATCCTTGTAATACCTTACTTCGAAGGATGGGCTCAATCTCTATCTAGGATGATATCAGAGGTGCTAGATCGTTCCCATCAGTACATGAGTGGGTTAATAAAATGTGATATATGTATACCGTGGAATACTACTCAACTATAGCATTTCTTTAGTAACATTTTACTGTTATTTATTCTGTACAGCAGTGATCTAATATATGCAAATAAAATATATGGATTTACATATTCAATTAAAATTACTCTGTATTTTTATTTAAGAGTTGGAGGGAGAACGAGTATCTGACATCTATTTTTATTATTTTCTTAGATATTGTATTTTTTGGCATAAAGCGAAAATTCTAGAGAAATTATAGACAGAAGTTAAAACTCATTTATCTTGTTTAGAGCTATTAAGTAATCAGTTTGCTATTTACTTAGGTGACTAATAAGAGATTGCAAGCCAGACAAAATGCTGTTCTCTTCTCACATGTTTGATTTAGAATCTGATTTATTTAGCACTCTCATCAAGTGAGCAGCAAAGAAATGTACTGTGAAATAATTATTAACTTATTTGGAAAGACCTTGAATTTTTTTTTTCAAATTCCTTTTATGTATCTATTGAGGTGATTACATTATTTTCATCATTTTCCTGTTTATATGAATAAACTATTTAATTAATTTTAAATTTTTAAACTAATTTCACATTCCTGAGATAAATTCTACTTGTTTTTGAGGTATTTTTTTACATTGGTGCAATTGATTTGCTTATTATTTAGAATATTTTGCATTCATAATTATTTTTGCCTGAGGACTTTTGGTATGCAACTTTTTTGAAATGCTGTTGTCAGGTTTTGCTATTGGCTTACACTAGTCTCTTAAACCAAGTCAAGATGGGTTTTCTCCTGTTTTCTTTTCTGAATTACTTTGTGTAATATTGGTATTATTTTCTCCATACATAACTGATAAAATTCACTAGTAAAGCTATCTGGTCTAGGAGATTCCTATGTGGGATGGTTTTTTTTATTATAAATTCAATTCCTTTAATAGATATAGAGCTATTCAGATTTTATTTCATCTTGAATAAATTATAGTATGTCATCTTTAATAGAACTTGTTTATTTCAATTAAATGCTCTGAACTACTTGTATAAATAATACATTCACTGCTTTGATATAAACTTCTAATGATGTGGTAATTGATGAGAATTAGGTACTGCATTACTCTAGAGTTTCTTTGACATTGTGTCTCCTAATGTACAGATATCAGGAGGCACTTACTTGTCTAACAGTTTATGTTTTGGGGCATGGAATACCAAAAGGCTCTCTCTCCAGAACACACTTTGAACTTCTTACTCTCGTTCTTTCACACAGTCAGGCTTTCTCCTAGAGTATTATCCTTTTACTGATGATAATTCATCACCACTTTAGGGTCGAGTTATACATATCTAAATATTGGGAGAGAATAGATATTGCTGGGAAAAAAATTTCTAGGTAACACATAACCCTTATATCTTTTCTTACTTGAACTAAACCAAGGCTCATTTTCAATTCATTAGCTCTGAGAATGAATGGATATTCTACCATTATGCCGAGACACAGAACAATTTAGCAGTGGTGCTTTCGGAACATTAAGGATGAAGAAGATATTTGCTCTTGCCAGAAGTTGTTTCCATTGAAAATGGCTTGGGTTTAGCTTTAAGTTGGTTTCATTTTATTGAGATATGACCTATTGTTTTCAAAATCAAATGGACTTCTAGAATAACTCACTTGATAGGCAGAATGGTTTAATATTAATAGCTATGAGAATTGGTTTGAAGCCTCACTATGTAATTATCTGTGTGACAATGGGAAAGTTATCCAACTCCTCTTTGCCTCTGTTTCCTCTTGTACAAAATGGAGATAATAATAGCATTTACCTCATATAGTTTTGAGGATTAAAGGGTAAGGAAATGATAGAAGCACAAAGTAAATGTAGCATGCATTCAATGAAAGTTAGTTATTATAATTATTATTTCAGAAAATTCTCTTCTCTACTTGAATCATCTATCTAAAAATCATGGCACAGAGTTTTAGCCAACCCTTTTCAAAAGCTACATTCCATAGTTATCACTTTACTTTAATCCTTCAAGTGGTTCATGTAAGCTGGTGAAACTCATTGACTTCCAAACAAAACTGGCTTATTGTGCTTTTTTGCCTTTACACGTGTCTTTGACTCTATCCTCCAACACCCTTCTTTTCTTCCTCAACCTGTTCTCTGCTCTTACTAGTCTGTTAAAATAATCTGCTTTCAAGAATCTTTCCTCATTCTCTCCATCTGACCAAAGTCCTCTTGACATTTGAGCTATACATATTTATATCTGCCTTTTTTTCTTTGACTAAATTTTTATGTCATTGAAAGAACAAATCTATTTATTTTATTTTATCACATTCTCTTAAGTATCTCTTACAGATGATAACTTCATAGAAATTCATGATGGGAACTTATTACCTTTTCATATAAAATATCTTAGCATTATATATATGGAAATGCTGTCCATGATGTTTATATTTTCCTTATTGATATTACAATTGCCTTTTGAAAATGTCATATTTTCATTAACATCTCTAAATGCTTTCCTCTAATAATAGGGCAGATAAACCATTCAGCCTTGAAAAGTACACAAAAATATATATTTGATTTTATAGGTAAGATTAAAACCACTAAGTGACAATTTATTTTAGAAATATGGTTGCTTATGGTACAGAGTCCATCTCAGAACTAAAAGATGAACTTTATTTTCATCATTTTCAGGTTGATTTTCTTTATTAACCATCAATTTATACTCTATAAATGCATGGATATCCTGTCAGAAATTAAAATAAATAAAATATGCTTAATTAACTGCTTATATCGGGTCTCATATGTTCTTCAGGTCACTGGAAAATATCATTTGCAGTTCAGGAAGCTTGTCTTATATAAATTGTCCCCTTGGGTAAAGTCAAAATGGCTTTTCAGTTGATACCTACTTCTCCTTATATCCCATTCTCATTGTTAACACAGTTGCTTATCTCATTTCAGACTTATTTCTAACATGATCAATGTTGCATCAAAAATGTTTATAAGAGCAATGGAGGGTAAAGAGCCCATACTCCCAAATAGAAAATTGTCTCTATTTTATCTATCAATTCAGCTCAAAAAAATAAGCTAATTGGAACTTGTAAAATCTGTTGTAAGATAAGGTCATCAGCTTTACCTTGTGGATTTAATGAACATAAAATTATAGTTGTGTTAAAGGGTTTTATTTATCCACCTCTTTCAATAAATGTAGACATTTAAAATAATTGAAATGATTGTGCATATTACCCTCAAAGGTTTTAGGAGATCTGACATTCCTCAGCAAATCATGACAGTATAGTGGTCATATTTTTGTGTTCACATATATATCATATTCAGCTGCACATATTTTGACTTCCTACCATCTACTGAATGTATTCCAGGTACCGAGAAAACACAAGAAAATGGATTTATTCTTCAAGTAGTTTATAGTCTAGAAGGGAGATAGATGAGTGTAAATATGTGCTATGATAATGGTTAAGCTTTGCTTAAAACAGAAAGAACACAGACCAGTCAAGAAGGTGAGAAAATATTTCTCAGTGATAAGCTGAGTTTAGAAAGAAAATTTCCAAAGCTACACTTGTAAACATGTTTCTGTTCTCTTCTTTGAGTCTCTAAATTCCCGAAGTCAACAATTACACAAAGTGTACTCACTAACAATTTACCAGATATGTCTTGGCTGTCAGTGCCTCCTTTAACCACATTAGTGCTTAGGGAACCAAGAGGACTAATCTGACTATGAACCAAATAAAGTATCATGGTTATCAATTGGCTTTATCCAAGAAAACTTCCATATCAATTTTATTCATAAGTCCTTGTCAATAATTATTTGTGTCTCATCCCTTTAAATTTCATTTTTATTGTTAATATATAAGCTATATTAGTGCAATGACACTAGTATATAATATACAAAAAATAAAATATACAGATTGATCTGTGCTCATTGTATTATTTTTAACGCAAAAGGATGTACAATATCACCAATTTAGAATGTAAAAATCCTTATTTCTCAAACTACTTCAGATTCCTTTTGTTGATAATATGTAAATTTCCTATTTGTTCTTCAATTTCCAGCGTTCCGAATAATAATGGAATGATAATACCTAATTTGTGTTAGAAAAGTGCTATGGTCCAGTCACTGTACTATGAGCTCTATTAGGAAATCATTATTCTCTTACAATCTAAGAAGCATGTGGTATTTTAGGCCATTTTTAGAGATGAAAAATGTGAGTCTTGACTTGTCTGATATTAACCAGTTTTTAAGTGGCTCAGCTTTGAGATCAAGCTCTTAAAAACCAGACTTCACAGCCTGCCCTCTTATCGAAAATCTTAAACTGGCCATGTTTTATATAAGGGATGTGAGATACATTCACACTTAACATTTTCCTTTTCTGTCCTGTGGCTGTAAGATTAAGCTATTCTACCAATAAAAAGCATTTAAATAGGAATATTAAAATAGATGATTATAACGGTAAGACTCCCTAGCTTTCAGGAAAATGTAGTGCTTTGTGTAGATTCCTGGTAAGAATCAAAAAATTAGAAGATATAAACTTAAATCAGCTTCTCTCTTTCATAGAATTCATTCTAACTTTATTTCAATGCTAGTCATATATGTAGTTACAAATAGCATAAGTAAATTTTGAAATTTGAAATGTCAAAAAATGTAGCCTTTTACAGAATGAATGAATAATGAAAGGATAAATCAATGAAACTTAATAGAAAAGGTCACTGCTCCCCGATTTTTCTACTTGTTTTATTTTGTTAGATCTTTCTCTAGGCAGTGCCACAAGGTCTAGCTCCTTAAAGTTCTTTACCTAGCCCTTCTTGTACCACATACTCTCACATTTTCCTAACCACCTTCTCATATGGGACTTATCCATTCCTCTATTTCCATACTTCTTCTGTAGTTTGCCTTTTCCCTGGCTCATAACTGAACTCTCATTCTGATTATGCTGCCTGCAGCCTGAACCAGACAGTCTCCTAAACTGCCTTTCTTATAATAGTTCCCCTTCAGCAGAGTCTTTATTTATAGAAATAAGACAAACTCAAGAAACAAGGCATACTTAATATGGCAGAGTATAAGAAACAGAAATACAGAAAACCAAAAGGCCAATGATCTTTTCACAGTTTTATGAATTTCTTTCCTGAGCTTGGTTTTATTTATGGGAGCTTTCATCTACATTGTTCCTCATACATTGACGTCAACCTATATTAGGATTCACAAATCAAACTGATACAAACTTTTATTTTCCAAAATTGTATTTTTAAATGTTTCACAAGTTCTGGTACTTAATACTCTTTTCTTTGAGTGTATCTATTTGTTTCTTACATTGTCCATGAAATGAAAAAGAGGGAATAAAAAAGCAACTTTTAGCTGATAAGATTGGAGGAGAAAATCAATATCTTTGTTTATGCATGAAGCCTTGACCACCAATGGAGACATTGTTAGCTGACTTTGGGAATGTGGAAGTATGACATCATTTTTTGTAACTTTCTTGCTTCTCTAATGAGTATAAAACAGAAAATAAATTATGTGTAAATTATTCCTGACAGATTTTGTTCTTTAAACTAGAGAAAATACCCTGCTACTTTTAGGAAAGGATATTCTATGCTCCCATTCACCATTTCTCAACAATAACCAGAGCCAAGACAAATGGCTGCTAGATGATGTTGAATTACTTCTGGATGTCAGAGGACAGGGCCCAGCCCCACCTCACACACTTCTGTTGCCATGGTTTTAAAAATTAGATACTTCTGTGATCAAAGCTGACTCTCACTATTCTATTCATCACCATTTAACTACAAGAGCTGCTGAGCACATCTATGATCTCTCTTGCTCATGACAGCAGACAGAATGAACATAAATGGTTAGAAAACACCACTTGCTCAATGCTTAATGCAGGAGGAAAAAGCAGCTGTGCCATATGGGATGGAAAACACATTAGCTTAAGCTCAGCATGACATTCATATAACCAGCCATGAAAACTCCAAGTGACTACGAGTGTAGGATGAAATATTGCATGACAGATACCTGTTTTCCAACTGGGAATTTGTGTCTGAAGGTTGTCAAACACAGAGTGTGACTGATGGGACAGTGAGACACTAGGAGACTCTCTCTAGATCACACAGTTGCTATTTGGAATATGAAAATCAGAGTTCTTATGAAAGCAACAAGTCATCTATCAAGTGCATCAAAGCACCCAAATGGTAGCCTACAGAGCACCCAGTTGTAGCTACAGCTGCCATGTTGTAAAGAGTGAGAGAAAAGAGTGTATTCATCTTTTATCAACACCAAAGCTTCAAACCCAGAAAATTTTTACTCATCTCTGCATATAGAAAAGAGGGCCACTGATCATGTTAGACTCATACCTTAATTTCTGTTCAAACACAATTAACTGGAGCCATAGGCCAGTTGTGGTGGCTCACACCTATAATCCCAGCACTTTGGGAGGCTGAAGTGCGAGGATAGCTTGAGGCCAGGAGTTCAAGAGCAGTCTTGACAATATAGCAAGACCCCATCTCTACCAAAAATAGAAAAATAGCCAGGCATAGTGGTGCATGCCAGTAGCCCCAGCTACTCAGTAGGCTGAGCCCAGGAGTTTGAGGTTGCAGTGAGCTATGATGATACCACTACACTCTAGCCTGGGCAACAGAATGAAACCTGCTCTCAAAAAAAATAAATAAACAAACAAAAATAACAAATAATAAAACAAATAAATAAATAATTCACTAGCGCCATTGAATTTTGAATGGATAGCTTAATCGCAGTAAAACAAATGTTGGTTTTACCTTTCTGTGTGCCTCTTGTCTCTATAAGCATGCTGCCAGGAGCATGAAAGAGTCTTCTTTTTTGAACAGCCTTTCTTTTATTTACATTATAATCTTAATTCCAGGTTTCACCTTCAGTTAGTCAAATTATACATAATGTAAAAAAAGTTGCATTTGACTACCAGTTATTGGCTTTATTTTTTAAAATACTGAGTTTTAATATAGTACTTTGAATATATGCTTTCAGTTTAAAGACAAAAAGAATATATACAATTATCAAATTCTAGTAATTTTTAGTTTATATAGGTTAGCCAATCTAAAACTACTTCCTCTATATTTCAAAACTGAGTCAGTGAGTAATTATTATTAGAATAATTGAAGCCAGATTTCTAACAGTTGAGAAAGGAGTTATTGTCTAAATCTGATAAAAGTTGAACATCAAAATGCATAATAGTAATGGAATATCATTGAATAAAATTGTAATCATGAGTCCATACTTATTAAAATTAATGAATTAAAATAAATGAATAAGAAATACAATGCTCTTGCTTATAATAGAACACCAACTAATAATAGTAGAAGGAATAATGGACTTTTTTTTGCCATGAATTAATAATTGATTCAAGCAAGAATCATTAATAGTGCTAAACCTAGAGAGTAGAGTTTGATGAATAAAACTGTGTTTGCACAGATACTAAACATCTCTCCCCACATTACTTATTAATTACAAAGGTCAAAATGTTAAGTACACAATAGAGAAACCTTGGGATCACCACCTTAACCAATTTATCAAAGTGCCCATCATTCATCAGTAATGAAACCAACAACATTGGCCTCTTGTTTGGAAAATAAAATCAGTAACTGAGAAAACTGATTATAGACAAAGGAAATATTCATGAAGAATAGTGGTTTTCAAATGCTATTCATTTTTATAAATATTAAAATTAATTCAAATAAAATTGAATGAAAACAATGAAAGGATTAGACCAGTCAAAGAAGAAATCTGTCTATATCTTTGGGTGTGTTATAGAATTTATACAAAATGCTCAAGTAGAAAACAGAATGATGTCATCATTTTCATTGCCTAAAAATTTTGAAAAAAGACATTTGAACAAACCTTGACAGAAATGCTGAAAATATACGAACAGAATTTTATTGCGAGTGAGAGTGCCTAAGTACGCCACCGTTCTGGAAAAGCAATTAAGCAGAAGACATTATTTTTACAGCCTGGGCTCATTTAAAATGTTAATATTAAAGGTTCAGTTGAATATTATTCCAGCATTAGGCATCTTTTAACAGTACTATTCTGTGCAGCTGAATGCAACCACTTTCTATGGCAAATATATACATGCTTCTATACTGGATGTCCCACCAGTCAGAAACAAGTTCTCCATTAGCATCTCACAGACCTTCTGAATGTTGGCCCAACTCACACTGTAGTCATACCAAATTAAAAATACACACTATGGAAACAAAGTTTGTGCTTGTAGAATTTAGATGTCTTCGTGTTAGAAATTCCATGTGAAACACTGAAGGGTTTGTTCTACTGGATGCAAACTTATAGTTTTGTTAACTTGCTGGTTTTTAATTAGTATGTTTTCTTGACTTGTTTGTTTAACTATATTGGTTGGTTAATTTGAATTAGACAAAGGTATAGGAAAGGGAAAATAACTGTGAACTTACCTACAAGCCTTTATTGACTTCAGGTTACATGGACCTCCTTTGTTCCCATCAGGGCTGGTGGTCTCATTATTAGTATAGTTTATGTTGAAGGACATAGATTCTGGGCCAACTCAGATGCAAATCCTGGGCTCTGCCTCTGTCTGTGTAATTTGTTCCTCTTGATCTCCCTGGCATTTAGTTTCTTCATCTCTTTAATGGGGTAATAAACTAATTTTAAGTTCCTAAGTGTAAAATGTTTTAAGGATTTCAATGATAGAACCTTTTGCCACTGGATTATGTAATTCAAAAGAACCTATGAGTTTTGATTGATGGCAAAATTCAATAATTTTGATTGGCTATTGGAGGAGTAGGTTAGTTAGTTGTGCAGATGCCAGTCTGACTCCTACCCCTCTTTCTGCCACATCAGCACCAGGCTGAATGCCAGTCAGCTCAATTTCTACACATGGTAGCTGCGGCAGTATATTATCTGGGAAGGAGACATATATCACATACAACTGCTCTCTTATCTCCCAAACAGGAGGATGCTTTAGAGTGTACGGTGAAGATCATCAATAATCTGAAATATAGAATAAGCACATCCATTCACATGCTGGGATTTCTCATATTACACTTGCAATGTCCACGAGCTTAGGTTTAATATGTATTCCCAGGAGAAAAAAAGTATCAAGTTATTATCATAATTTTACATGAACATCTCAAAAATATATTTTTAAAGTGTAATTTTTAAAATATCATTTCAGTGTATACTTCGTCTTCAAATTGTGCTACATTTTGCTGTTTTTTTTTTTTTTTTTTTTTTGAGACCTTTGATGTGTAAAAACATTTCCAATGTCTTTACAATGAGTAAATTAGTCATTTGAACTTGGTGACATGTAACCATAAACGTTGTTATGAAACACTCGAGTTATAAAATTTCCCATTTCTGTAGCTTAACTGCCGTTTTTATGTTTGAATTAATTTCCGTCAGAATAACCACGTCTCCAGCATTTGATTCTTATCAGAACCTGACTTTAAAAAGGTAATTGCTAAAATGATTATACCACGGAGTTCTACTCAGCCACAAAAAAACAATGGTGATCTAGCACATCTTGTATTATCCTGGATAGAGCTGGAGCCCATTCTACTAAGTATCACAACAATGGAAAAACAAGCACCACATGTACTCACTATCAAATTGGTATTAACTAATCAACACTTAAGTGCACATATAGTAATAACATTCATCGTGTGCCGGGCAGGTGGTGATGGGAAGAGGGGATGGGTATATACACACCTGATGGGTGTGGTACGCACTGTCTGGGGGATGGACACGCTCTGTCTCGGGTAGGGCAAAGGTAATATATGTAACCTAAACATTTGTACCTCCGTAATATGTTGAAATTAAAAAAAAGAATATTTTGAGAAGAAATAATTTTTTCCTCTATCTTCCAAAGTGAAACACAGTCTAGAGGGGCATCAGTCATTGTAAAATCTTGCTCGTCCTGTATGTAATATTCTACTATAATTACTGTGAGAGGTATCCGTACAAGCAAAACGAAGAGAAAAAACTAAGATGGAGATTCCCTAAGGAGATGAAATAGAGAGAGAACTTTGTCCAGAAATTAAGTTATTTTAGAAAGAAATAGTCCTATAAGCAAGCGGGTGTGTATGTTAATAGAATGACTCTGTGTTTTAATTAAGCAGTATTTCCCTACAGAGTAATTACCTATATTGTTTACTCAACTTATTTTAGGTTGATTAACACATCTCTAATCTTCTTCACATTCTCCAACTTAAAAGGTTTCTTTTACTTTGTTCTTATTATGAAACTCGTTCTCATTAAGAAAGGAGTATATAATAGATAATAAGTTGATGTCGAGTTTGTGCTTTCTTACAGTTCATCTAGGAATTCAAATAAACATGTTCATAGTCTTACACACATAGTTTTCTCTGTTTATGAAATTTATTTAGACATTTTATTGCAAAGAATTATGCCTTAAAATAGAAAATAGTTTAGAGATATACTCAAATAAGTATCACCAAAAGAAATTTCTGCACCTGACACTAGCTCTGGTGGGTGCTGCATGGAGAAATAAAAGTGGCTTGCATTTAGTTCCTACAGCCTGACCCTGTACATTATGTTATATTTTCAACTAAGTAGTTGACAACTGAATTTAAACTTCCTATATTGACACACACGGAATAGTATAACTTTTATTCCTTATGGAAGAATCTCTTGTAAAGTCACTACCAGACAAGCCATCATGCCTGGTGAAGTTCCTAGAAGACTACTAAAGGTGAGAGTACATTTAATATCCTTATTTATGAATGGATTGCCACAAATTCATACTGTTTTATTAAAACGTGTAATAGAACTGTGTTCTTAAGAAAGGCTATACGTCAGAGAAGGCTAACATATTAGATTATTTGAGATACATGATTAAAATGTCTCAGGACTACAAATAAGCCTTTTTACTCTATTTAAAAATGTTGAAAGGTTGCTCTTGTGTATTTTTATTTTAGTGCTTTTGACTGTGTTATTATATGTTGACATAGTGACATCAAAAAAGCACTGGCAATATTTTCATATTACAGCCCAAAAATTTTAAGAGAAGGAAAAAAAATTCTTGATTAACCTGAACCAGGAGAATAAAAAAAACAGTCTCCTACTTACTTGTCATTCCAATGCTGATCATGACATTTACATTTCAGGAATACAGAGCAGTATCCAGCTAGGAAATAATACTTGGAAACAACATACCACTGATGTTTTTGTTGACAAAAATAATGCTCTGATGATCCTAGCTGGATTTTTTTTTATGCTGAGGTTGTCAAAAACCTCAAAAAGATACTGCATGAAAATACCAATAGGTAAAAATTTCAACTGCAGTTAAAGTAATGTGACAGCTATGACAATAATACAACATACATGTTTTCTTATCTAGATGAAAAGGTGTCTGCTTGGTTACTCAAAGAATGAAATAAAAGCACAGATAATATATCTGCAAAATGAACAAGACAAAATGGTAAGTTTTACATCAAAATAATATGTTTTGAGTGTTTCCTTCATGTAACTTCGCATTGTACATTCACATACATTTCCTCTAATAACAATACATGAAAATGTTAAAACAACTTAAATTGTTGTAATTTGTTGAAATAAAATCATGAAACTAAATTTTGTAAGGCATTTTACAGATGTCGCTTTACTCTTACATAGCATAGATGAATTGCCAATTGCATTTTTTAAAAAGATATAGACTAAACTACAATCTCACTTGCTAGTTCAAAAGCTTCTTAGTCTTCAAAGAATAAAGGATATGGCACTACTTTTATTCTTTCATTAATCTAAAGCTGGTCTTTTTAGTGAAACCTTAAAATATGCAAAAATTAAGTCAAAATTTAACTGTATACAAAAAAATCCTTAATGCTTAAGAATTTTGCTTTATAAATCCTTTTGCTTTAATGACCAATCTGTCAGTTCAATTTAGTTGTTCTTTGTTGTTTCTGATATATCATAGCATCAAGCAATCTTAAGCAAAAGAAACAAATTTGGAGGCATCACATTACCAGACTTCAAATTATACTACAAGTCTATGGTAACTAAAACAGCATGATATTGGCACAAAAATAGACATAGACACACAGACCAATGGAACAGAACGGAGAATACAGATGTAAAACCATCCACATATAGCCAACTGATCTTTCACAAAGAAGACAACAATATATACTGAGGAAAAGGAGCCCTATTCAATAAATGGTGCTGGGAAAATGGGATAGTCACAGGCAGAAGAATGAAACAGGATTCATATCTCTCAACACCCACAAAAAATAATTCAAAATGGACAAAAGACTTAAATATAAGGCAAGAAATTGTAAGAATTCTAGAAAAAAATGTAGAAAAAACTCTTCTAGATGTTGGCCTAGGCAAAGAATTTATGAAAAAGACCCCAATGGTAATCACAACAACAACAAAAATAAATAAATGGGACTTGATTGAATCAAAAAGCCTCCACAAAGCTAAGGAAATAATCAACAGAACAAATAGACAACCTACAGAATGGGAGAAAATATTCACAAGCTACAAATCCAATAAAGGATTAATATCTAGAGGGCTAATATACAAAGAACTCAAGCAAATCAGCAAGAAAAAAAAAAACCCATTAAAAAGTGGGCAAAAGACATGAACAGAAGCTTTTCAAAAGAAGATAGAGAAATGGCTAGTAAACACATGAAAAAATGCTCAACTTCACTAATCATCAGGAAAATGAAAATTAAAACCACAATGAGACTGCACTAGTTTGCAGTACAACCACTGTGGAAAGTAATATGGAGATACCTCAAAGAGCTAAGAGTAGAAATACCATTTGATACAGCAATCCCATTATTGGGCATCTACCCAAAGGAACAAAAGACATTCTATAAAAAAAAGACATCTGCATGCGAATGTTTATAGCAGCACAATTGACAATTGCAAGGATGTGGAAACAATCCAAGTGCCCATCAATACATGAGTGGATTAATAAAATGTGTTATATGTATACCACGTAGTTCTACTCAGCCATGAAAAACAATGGTGATCTAGCACCTTTTGTATTATCCTGGATAGAGCTTGAGCACATTCTATTAAGCAAAGTATCACAAGAATAGGAAAACAAACACCACATGTACTCACCATGAAATTGGTATTAACTGATCAACACTTACATGCACATATAGTAGTAACATTCATCGGGTGTTGGGCAGGAGGGGAGGTATGGGGGGATGGATATATTCACACCTAATGAGTGTGGTGTGCACCGTCTGGGGGATGGACACACTTGAAACTCTTACTAGGGTCGGGCAAAGGCAATATATGTAACCTAAACTTTTGTACCTCCATAATATGCTGAAATAAAAAAAAATTAAAAAACCACAATGAGATATCACCTTACCCTAGTTAGAATGGTCATTATTAAAAACTCCAAAAACAATAGATGCTGGCATGGATGCAGAGAGAAAGGAACACTTATACACTGTTGGTGAGACTGCAAATTAGTGCAAACTCTGTGGAATGTAGTATAGAGATTCCTCAAAGAACTAAAAATAGACCTACCATTCAATCCAGCAATCTCCCTATTGGTTATTTACCCAAAGGAAAAGATGTTATTTTATCAAAAAGGCACCTGCACTCCAATGTTTATTGCAGCAAAATTCACTATTGCAAAGATGTGGAATCAACCCACGTGCCCATCAATCAACGAATGGATTAACAAATATGGTAAACGTATACCATGGAGTAATACTCAGCCATAAAAAGTATGAATTCATGCCTTTTGCAACAATTTGGATGGAAATGGAGAGCATTATCCTAAGTAAAGTATCTAAAGAATGGAAAAACAAACGCCACATGTACTCTCTATTAAATTGAAACTAACCAATGAGCATATATGTGAACAGAGGGAAGTAAAACTCAGTGAAAATCAAGCAGTGGGGAGAGAGTTGTAGGGGATGGATGAAAACCTACCTAAAAGGTATAATGAACACTATCTGGGTGATGGCTACACTTATAACCCTGACTCTAGCGTTACAGAAGCTATACATGTGACCAAAAACATTTGCACCCCCATAATATTTTGAAATAAAAAAAGAAGAAAGTTAACGGTTGCCTGAGAGAAACTATTAGCAAACTTTCTCTGGCATATTTGTTAAAGCCAAACTGGTTATAAACAAATAATTAAAATAAAATACTCTTCATAAAATAATTCACAAAAAAACAGAATCTTATCTAAATCTTTCATACTACAATTTGATGGTTCTACTGTTCCCTGGAATATTGTGGCTGACAGGAAATGTTTTTGTTTTTGTGTCTCCTCTGTTTTTTTTTTTTTTAATTTTTTTTGAATAATGGAGTTGTTTAATGAAAAAAAAAGTTTTAAAATTTCATCCGTTAACCCTGTGAAAACAATTGTAAAGATATCATGCAAAACAGTCATATCTTTATTTCAAGATTTACATGCACTTGTATTCATGGTCTTTTTTAATTGCTGTCAATTTTGCATTCAAGGTAAAAATACTGGGACAGGATGGCCCATGGTTTTCTCATTTTTTGCTATATTACATTTCTTCAAGGAATGTAAGCATGGAATTTGACTACCATATAACTGCAAAACTCAGCTTGAATGGCTTATCTAACAATTCATTAGACAGATTTAAACACTAGACTAATGTGAAGACTATGAATTTATTATCACTTTGTCTCTTCTGTACTAGCTGTAGTTGGTGTACATAGTTTGTATAATTAATATGAAGACCTCAAATAAATCTTGAGCATCAGTAATCAAGTGAAGTATTATTTATAATACAGATTAAAATTTTGACAGACATTTTCTTTTATATTTCAATACTATGGATGAAAAATACACACACACACACACACATACACACATACACAGGATTTTTAAATCTTACAATGCTAGCATTTTGGATAAAAGAAACAACACCAGATTGCATTCTCATTTTAAGATTTAATTGAGAATAAAATAATTATCTAGTAAATCCTGGCGGTAGTTAGTACACCACAATAATTAAGGCAGATTTTATGCATAATTACCTTGACCTCATATTTTATCTTCCTATTTCTAGACACCTTACAATATATCCAAAAAATGTACTGTGGCTTGTCAATAATAAAATGTCGAGACCGTAGTATTTCCTGCTCTATAATGAAATTTTAATAAAAATTGTGAAAAATAACTAAAATGGTAGCATTCAAATCATTTTAGGTAACACTTTCAGTAATATTTTATTCAACTAATGCCTGTACAACCCTCTAGGTTTCATTCCCATTTAATCTAATTTAATGTATTTCTTCTGTGCCATATTTTCATTAAAAGGTCAGCAAAAAATTATTTGGGTAAGATTATGTATTCTATCCAATTTTGCTTTGTTTTATGTTATTTATGATATTTTTTATTGTTTTAGGTATAGAAACTAAGCTAGATTTCCTTATGCAGAACAGTTAATTGGTTTGAGACTCTGGTTATTATTTAAAATTAAGTCCAAATTTTCATCTCAATATATTCTTGAGGATACTAAAATGGAAAAAATATGACTCATGAGATAAACTACAATTAAATTATGTGTTCAAAAATGTATTGAAATAGAAAATATAACTTAGCAACTAAGGTGTTCCCAATAGAGAGCCCCAAACAATATTCTTAGTATTTTCTTTAAAAGGGATAAAGTTGATGGATATATTTAAGTTATTTAGGTTCTATCATCATTTTTTTTTGAGCCAGGATCTTGCTCTGTCACCTGGGCTAGAGTGTGGTGGCATCATCATAGCTCACCGTGACCTCAAACTCCTGAGATTCAGTGATCCTCCTGCCTCAGCCTCTCAAGTAGCTGGGACTACAGGCACATGCCACCAGGACTGGCTAATTTTTCTATTTTTTTGCAGAGACGGAGTCTCCCTATGTGGCACAGGCTGATCTGGAACTGCTGGCTTCAAGTGATCCTCCCACCTTGGCCTCCCAAATTGCTAGGATTACAGGCATGAGCCACCATGACGGGCCAATCAGCTTTAATAAGGCTATAAGAGTCTAAGGATTGAAGCATCTAGAGGTGTTCCATGAACTCTGGATTGAATTTTAAGGTGAAGAATCTGTGGTAGGCAGAATTCTGAAATGCACCTCCCCAAATTCCCACCTGTGGCGTAGGTGCTCTCCCTGGAATGTAGGTGGGATTGTGAATAAGATGGATTCTACTCTGTGATTAGGTTACATTATATGACAAATTGAAAGGAATATGGGGATGGAACTAAAATCTCAAATCAGTTGACTTTAATCCTGAGTGGATTTGATCTAATGAGGTAAACCCTTAAAAGCAACTAGACCCTTCTTGAAGAGAGAGATTGGAAGCCTGAGCAATTCTCCTGCTGATCTGGAAGGAGTAAACAGCTATAGTGAGGCAAGGGACTAAGGCCAAGCTCTGGGAGCAGAGAGCAACTGCAGAATGACAAATAGCAAAGGAATGGACACCACAGTCCTACAGACGCAAAAAAGTGTTTCATCAGTGTAGGAGAAGTTTGCTTTAATTATACTATCGTGCACTCAAATTATCTGAATTTACTTGACAATGACAATAATTTACATGTAGGAGCACTTCATACATTTGACTTGATACATTATCCCGAGTTAAAATTTGCTGCCTTCTGCATTATTTTTTGTGTCTAGGATATTTTCTATAATATAATAGACTAATAAAATAATTAAAGGTTTGACTATGAGTTTCTACATAAATTGAGAAACATGGTGTAATAGTATTCTGCTTACAGTTGAAAAAGTTAAAATTTAGTATTCTCTTGAAAGTGGTTATAAAATGCCACATAGAATTGATCTTTTTTAACCAGAGAAAAGCAACACAAGAAAGGTGAATTGAGATGCAATATAATTTTACTTTAAGTTTCATAATTCTAATAATAGGCTTTAGCATTTATAAATAATTATTTATATCAGAAATAATTATAGATATGTTTTCAAACAGCCCCCCAAAAAACTGAGGGACTTCAAGAAATACAGAAATGTGCACCGCAACTCTTTAGAAAGCTGAAAAGAATGCAATAGAAAACAGGTGGGCAATGAAGACCTGGTCAATCTCCCACCTATAAGCCATTTTAAGGGGATGATACATAAGCATATTGAGAAAAAAACTATGTATGTTTGCTGTATTGTATTTTTATCATTTATCTTAAAATATCATTGTCATATTATACTTATTTGGAATTTTCATAGTGCACAGGATCCTAATAGAGATTGCAAGATACTCCCAGGATCATTCTTCAGAGAAGCTAATAATTGATAAACTGATTAAAGGACTAATGCTTATTAATAGGAGTTAGTAGTTAATAAGAAAAAAATCAAAGTAAGTAACAATAGTATGGTTGATTTTTTTATAAGCATTTATTTACATAGGGTAGCAAAGACTTAAGGACTAATTATGTGCAGCAGTGAGAGAGGAATTTCAATTTCTGAAATAAATCTGGAAAGCCTATAAACATTTTGTTTTTCCTGTCTAAACTATGACTAATATATTGAAATGTAATTTGACAAATTGGTTATTAATAATTTATATTATCAACTGTTATGGAGATTATTCAATCAGGGCTGCAAACAGCAAAATCATGGTGAAAAGTGACTTTGGAGAACAGAACTTGTCATTGATACTGGGTGTCAGCAAAGAATCTGGGCAAAGGCAACTCGATTACAAAAGGAAACATGATCATCAAAATAAATAAAATTCCTTCTACTGGAGAGTCTAATCTGCTCATGATCCAGCTGTAAATGTATCACTTATATCAAATGTAAAAAAGAGATCACTTAGAAGATGAAAAGGACATTTAAAACGTTAATGACTAAATTTTCAGTATATCTTTATCAAGAAATTTATTTTGACTGAGAGTTAATTTTATGTAGAAAATTATTTGTGACATAGCTCAAAAGTAATTGGAAATACAGAACTGCTTCTAAAATTTCTTATATGAATGTTGTAGATTTTGCATTAATATAATTTTATTTAGGTACAAAGAAGTCTCAAAAATTATCTCTGATATTTAAGTAAGTTAATTAGTACATTGATTTGTATTCCTTTACTGTGTAGGTATATATTCTTTGCTATGGCTATGGATATGTATGTATTCGCCAAGAGTTTATGCTCTAACCTCAATATGTAATCAAGGTTTGAAAATTAAGGCAGAGCACAAAACCTTTACAATATCAGTTTTTCAAAAAAAGGAATAAAAGCCTTGAGATTACCATTTGGAAGTTGACCCAAACCTGGACCTAAAGTCAGAAATAATTTTCTCATTTGAACATCATCAATAATTAAAATGCACTTCTAAATCTATAAATATACATGTTTCTGTCCTAAAAAATCTGTGACTATGTTGTAAGGAGATTATCTTTTTGGTTGTTTTATTTTAATTCCAGGGTGTGTGTGTACGTGTGTGCATATGTGTGTGTGTGTGTGTGTGTGTGTGTGTGTATTTTCACATTTATTTTCACATAAATGACCAGAATGTCTTCAAAGTTTCCATCACCTCACCTTGACTGAACTTTAGACAGGGTTTTTCCTGCCTCTAGGTCCCTAACCTCTTTTTCTTTAGAGCAACTACTTTAGAGAATTTGTAATTGCAAATGCTTTCTCTGTCCCTTTGAGATGTAAATCTTTTTAAACGCCTCTTGGCAGTTTTACAACTCAAGGACCTGAGAATTATCTCTTTGAAATGCAATCAAGGAAGGCAGTGCCCCTCTGTCCTAGTCTCTAGGAGAGAGCAGGAGCCTAAATTTGGTGGGTGCATTGCTCCTAGTTGTAAAACTACCGCCTATCATTTGGCTGTGGCCAATTAGGTAATATACACAGCCTATGATACCCCCACCCCAGATTTTAAAACCTCTCCTGCTCTTTGTCTCACCAGAGCTGAGTTGAGAACTCAGACTGTGTTCTTACCTCTGCTCTTATTGCAATAGTCTTCCTTGTCTGTTCAGTTTTGTCAAGTGCAAATTTTACTTTGACATAAGGATGTAAAAATAACATAGAAATTAATGACTTTAAATTACTTTGCTCTTCTTAATTTTTTAGGTAATTAGCATCATCAATTTCAAGTCCTAGTAAATTTCTAATAACCAATAATCTTTTGAAAATTTGAAAGCTCAGACACCTTCCCTAACACCCACTGTCTTCTAACGGAAGGCTTAAAAGACCTGTAACTCTGCCATACAGATTATGGATGTTAATCCTAAATCAATGCACCCTGACAAGATGGTGTGTAAAAATGCTCCATGAGTAAAAGCTAACACAGTTATCCTTTCATATTAGCAGGTTTCATATCCACAGATTTAGCCAACTGTGGATAAAAAAAATAGAAAAAAACAATAAAAATAGCAATACAAAATAATATGAATTTTAAAATATAATATGTAAAGAAAAAATAAAAATCTCAGGAATCCCCAAAATTCATTATGCCAACAGGGGTAACTGAGCCTAAGAACTGAGTCATGAAAGCACTGCCATCCTCTCCACAGTGACTTACAGGGGTCCTCTTTTAAGAAATAAAGGGACTTATGATTGAGTAATATTCCATTGTAAACATAAACCAAATTTTAATAATCCACTCATGGATTGACGGACACTTGGGTTGTTTCCACATTCTTGCAATAGTGAATTGTGCTGCCATAAACATTTGGGTGCGGGTGTCTTTATCGTAGAATGTCTTGTGCTCTTTTGGGTAGATGCCTAATAGTGCTAGTGCTGGATCGAATGGTATTTCTATTTTTAGCTCTCTGAGGTATCTCCAAATTCTTTTCCACAGCGGTTGCACTAATTTGCAGTCCCACCAGCAGTGTAAGAATGTTCCTGTCTCTCCACATCCTCGCCAGCATTTGTTGTTTTGTGATTTTTTGATAGAGGCCAATCTCACCGGGGTTAGGTGATACCTCATTGTGGTTTGATTTACATTTCTCTAATGATTAGAGATGTTGAGCATTTTTTTATATGTTTGCTGCCCATTATTCTGTCTTCTTTTGAAAAGTTTCTGTTCATTTCCTTTGCCCATTTGTTGATGGAGTTGTTTGATTTTTTCTTGTTGATATTTTTGAGTTCTATATAGATTCTGGTTATCAGCCCTTTATCAGATGTGTAGAGAGCAAATATTTTCTCCCATTCTGTGGGCTGTCTATTCGCTCTTAAGAAACAACAGTGATCTGACACCTCTTATACATTCCTGGATTAAACTTAGGCCCATTATCCAAAGTGAGGCACCGCAAGAGCAGAAGAATGGGATCCATTTGTACTCACCATCAAATTGGTACTAACTGATCAACACTAGGATGATCACATGACAGAAATACTCTCTAGGGATTAGGGGGATGGGGGGAAAATCTGCAACTAAAGGACACACGGGGAGCACTAAAGGAAGGGAAGGGCATGCCTTTAACCCGCATTTGGGTGAGGCAAAGACATAAATTGTAACTATAATGTTTGTACCCTCACAATACCCTGGAATAATTTAAAAATATAAAAAAAAATTACATACAGTTACTTAATTTCCTTTAAAATTTTTATATAGTAATACATGTGCCCATCTATGAACATATTGTCTTTTTTTAATTTTCTTTGTATTAATAGTACTTAAGATTAGTAAAAATTGTAATCATTTATAATTTCAAGGTAGTGAAGATCATGAACCATATACTGATGTCAACTGTTGTGATATGAAAAGATCTATGATATTCGACACAGAAAGCTCTGTGTAATAAAATTACAAGTCCTAAAAAAAAAAAAAAAAGAAATAAAGGGACTTAGAAAATGGCTAAAATGGATTTTTCTCTTTGGACTGAGTATGGGAAGGAGAGAGGAAGCCTGGCTGGCAAGGTGGTCTTGTTATGCAGATAAAGCTCTCACTATAATAGCCCTCAGGAAAATGTTTTTATTCACCTTTAAGGGTGCCAGATTCTCTGCAGACCTGCTCCAGATCAAATAGGCAAGGCCTAGCTGCATTTAACAGAGATTCTCTACAAATGTAAATCTCTCCCCAGCCTCCCCACCTAGACAGTCTTACAGTATATTCCTGTTTGCCCATAGCCATCTCAAAATATGATAAATAAATGTATTTTGGGTTAAAATACTTATTTCCTTGAGTCCTAAAAAACAAAACAACAACAACAAAAAACAACTCCTTCAAGATATGCAGCCCCTATAAATGAGTGCATGTCAATTATAACTTTAAGACTGTATCCTGAATGAACTCTTAAATGTTGATTACAAGTTTACGCATGCAAACCAGGGAAGAGATATGGTCACTCTTCTATCTACACTGAGAAGATTCACAACATTGACTACTTCCTCTATCTGCCTTTTTACTGGGTACCAATAGAAATTCACAAGAACATCTTCAGTTCCCTCACTGCTCACCATCTTCACTCCTCTATTTCCTGTGCACCTCCTTTTTTCCTTTAAATACGAAATCCTCAATCTCTTCTGCAGAGAGTCAAGTCCACAAAAAATACTTTGTGGGCTGTGCTTTTCCTGGGCACATACTTAAAGTTTTGGCTTAATAAACCTCAATTGAGTGTGACTCTCTTGTTTTCAGTTATTTATTATTTAAGTTAGCAAGTATAACAGCTATTTACATAGCATTTGCATTGTATTAGATATTACATGTAATCTAGTGATGATTTAAAGTATACAGGAGCATGTATTTAGATCCGATGCAAATACTACACCATTTTATATCAGGAACTTGAGCATCTGCAGATTTTGGTATTTGCGGGCGTCCTGGAACCAATCCCCTAAAGATATCAAGGGACAACTGTACAGCTTTTTGGAAATTTTCATATCTGGAATAAATTGTTTTGAATGTGAAATTCAGTCTCTTGTATACTAATCTTTAGTGTTGGCCAAAATAAAGTGCAAATATTGTTGAATTCATTAACATACCTAGTTTCAGCCTGAATGAAAATTAGTTTAAAAATTAATTTCCTGAATTGGCATATATACATGTGTTAAATATAGAAATGTGTAGTGCTCACTATTCATGTGTAGCAGGAAGTATAGAAGAGCAGATAAACCTGGGAGAGCTATACTCAAACTGCCTGGATTCCCATCCCACCACTGTACCTTTGACAAGTTGGGTGGATTGGGGCAATACACCCCATTGAGGAAAATTCTGTCAATGTTTAATCATTTGTAAATTTTAAAAAAGGATAAATAAATTTACTCTGAAGAATTATTTTTTTTTTTTAAGAAATGAGGTCTCGTTCTGTCACCCAGGCTGGCATGCAGTGGTATGATCATAGCTCACTGCAGCTTCAAACTCCTGGGCTCAAGTGATCCTCCTGCCTAAGCCTCCTGGGTAGCTAGAACTACAGGCACCTGCCTCTGAGCCTGGCTAATTTTTATTATTTTTTGTAGAGACCAGGTCTCACTATGTTGCCTATGCCAGTCTCAAACTCCTGGCCTAAAGTGATCCTCCCACCTTAGCCTCCCAGAGTTCTGGGACTATAAACATTAGCCACCATGCCCCGGCTATTGTGAGGATTAATTGTGGTAATGAATAATAATAATAATAAAACTTCCCACATTGTCTGGCACATCATAATCCTTCCATAAATTTTTATTACAGATATTCCAGGAGAAACGGCATATTAGGAAAATAAACACACAGTACTGTAGAACTAAACAGTTGTTTGACCTTGAACTTGTCTCTTAAACTGTTTGAAATTCTGTTTGTTATGATTCCTTCTACTCATTAATTCATTACTCCATTGAACATGAATATTTAGAGTGGTTAAGTCAGGGAGAGTGAAAGTAATTATGGAGCTCTAGGAAATAGATGTCAAAAATTGATTCTTCCTTTCTGGATGGACATATAATCCCACATAATCTCAAAGGGAAATAGTTTGAAGGTAGGATATTTATTCAGTAGAAAATTTACTCGAATCAAAAATATCTTCATGACAGTAAGAATTATCATATTATCATAACTAGCATATGGTAGGTTCTCAAGAAAAATACATGAAATTTAATTATTTTGATTAGATGTAATACTCGATTGTAGGGGATTTTGAAATACTAAAATAGCAAGAATCAAGTGAAGTGCTTCCACAGAGATACAAAGCCACATTCTTTAATATGTATGATTTTATTCTAAAAGCTATAGCTCTCACAACAATGAGATGATTAAGTACTTTAACCGTTGGAGAACAACATTGTCCTAAAATGTGAAACTTGTTTCATCTTCTGTAGCTAGTTTATAAATGTGTCTTAGCAACAAACACCCACTTGAGCATCACAGATATTGACAGAACACTTTAAAATCGGGAAGCAGCACATGGAGGTCACTCTCACTCCTTTTATTCACATTATACCAGAGTTACTACCTGGCATAATCAAAATGAACCAAAATAGGAAATCAAAAATAAATGAAAGGTATAGATATTAGAGAGGAAAAAATCAAACCATAATTATCTTTAGATAATATGGGGTCGACGTATATTTTCTTTAATTATTAGAAGAGTTCAGTAATGTTATTTAGAAATAAGAACAATATACAACACTTAATTACATCACTTTAGAGTAAAACTATATTTTAACAGATAACAGTAAAATATCAAAAAATATATAAAAGAAATAGCAGTTATATTAACTAAATCTATTTAAATCCTCTGGATAAAAAATACATACTTGCAGAAATATAATTAAAATAACATGTAAATATGGAAATATAACCGTGGATGACAATATTAAATATGATAAATATTTTTACTTGCAAAATTAATAAATGGGATAAATGTTTTTCTAAGAAAAATCCTAACAATGCTTTTGTGGATTTTTCACAATTATTCAAAAACTTATATAGCCATCACTTTCTTGAGGAAGATAAAAGAGAGAAGCTTTTCCTGACAGACAAAAATAAATTATTGACAACATTAAGTCAGTGTGGTATTAACACAGGAAGAGAGAAAAGAAACAATCTCAAAGAATAGGGAGCCCTAATTAATTCACATTTACATTAAATATGACAAAATGGACTCCATTAGTCTGTAGATACAGGATATGCTATTCAACAGAAACATTTATGTATATGTAAAATTAATTGAAATTTCATTTTTAATCACACTGTGAACACAAAGTAGTATACATAAATTAAAGAGAAAAAGTAAAAAGAAGAACTTTAAAACTTGTAGAAGAGAAATAGGAGAATAATGTTATAACCTTAGTGGTAGCCAATATTTCTTATACAAGATGCAAAAAAACAATAATGCTTACACAAAGATCGATAATGTGAACTACCATAAAACTAAAATGTTGTATTTATAGTAAGATGCCATATAAATTGAAAACACTGCAAAAATTGGAGAAGTTATTTGCCATACATATAACCAACAGTGATTAATTCCAACTTACAAAACAATACTTGTAGATAAAAAGAAAAGTAATTCAGTAGGAAAAAAAAAATGGAGAGATTCATGAACAGAAGACACTAATGTCTAATAAACAAAATTAAAGATTCATAATAAATTAGGACAGTGCAAAATAAAATCACAATAAAACACCTTTTTCTACCCAGAAGAATGGCAAAAATGTTAGTTAGGGAAAACAAATATCAGTAAGGAATGGTTAAACCAGAATGCTTACATTGCATGAGGAAAGGCAATCATTAAACCTACTTTTCTTCTCTTATTGGAATTTAATTCACATACCATGAAATTTACATTTTTAAAGTGTAAAATTCACTTACTTTTAGTATGTTCACAAAATTGTGCAACATCGCCACTATCTAATTCAAAAGTATTTCATTACCGCCAAATTAATCCCCATAACTATTAGTAGTCAGTCCTTATCCCTCGAACAATCCTCCCATGCCTGACCTTGGTCCATGGCAATCATTAATCTACTTTCAGTGTATACGGTTTTGCCTATTTTGAACATTTTATACAAAAGCAATCATATCCTCTGTGCCCTATTGTATTTGGCTTCTTTCATTTACCATTATATTTCAAGGTTCATCCATGCTGTAGCATTTATATGTACTTACTTTTTATGATTAAAATATTCTAATATTTGAATATGCCACATTATGTTTATCCATTCATCAGTTGATGAACATTAGGTTGTTTCCATTTTGGCTATTACAATACTGCTGCTATGAACACTCATGTACACGTTTTGTGTTTGTATGTTTCCGGTCATCTTGGGTATATACCCCCTAGTGGAATTACTTAGTCATGTGATAACTCTATGTTTAACTCTTTGAAGAACTGCCAAACTGTGTTGCAAAGCAGTTGCACCATTTTACATTCCCACCAGTAATTTATGAGGCTTCCAATTTCTCCCCACCCTCACCAACAACGGGTGTGAAGTGGTATCTCTTTGTGGTTTTGATTTGCATTTCTCTAATGACTAATGGTAGTACTCACTCTAATAGTGAGCATGTGCATAGGCACTGTTTCTGTATCTTCTTTGTACGAACATCTATTCAAACACCACAAATCTCACTGTTCTTACTGAGATTCAGATGCTTTTCTGAAATAATTGTTTCTTGGGTTTTTGCAAGCTTTGGTTAGTTTTCAGAATTCTAAAAAAGTTTATTTTGACAACTTTTGGGCAGCATTCTCATTTCTTTTATGGAAAAGAAGATTTTTGGAGGTCCTTACTCTACCGTTGATATCACTAAGAAAAGTATTTTTTAATAACAATTTAGCAGTACCTTTAAACCAATTTAGGAATCTCTTTATAATATGAAAATATGTGATCCCATTTTCAGTTAAATACCCTTAAGAATATCTAGCATATGCCCACCACAAGGCACTTGCAAGAATGTTTCTGACAACATTGTTCTTAGTATAAAAAGTGTTTTACAAATATAAATATATATTAATAATGAAATGTACACATTCATTTTGTCATACCCAAGCATTGGAATACTATTCAGAAGTCTTTAAAGAGACAACTTAAGTAATCAAAAAGATAATTTTTGTTTTAAAGAATCAGAGAAGAATATTTACATTATATCTACATCTATATCTTAAAACAAAAATATTGAAAATATATTTTAATAATGATAAGTTAATAGCAAAATTGTGACAGAAAGAGGAGGAATAATACGCACACATTTCATAGTAGTGATCACTCTTGTAAGAAAGCTGATGAATACAATTGAGGATTGGAAAAATTGAATTTGAAGTCATTGGTGATTTTTATTTTTTTATTTCTTATTTTTTATTTTTTTGAGACACGGTCTCACTCTGTTGTCCAGGCTGGAGTGCAGTGATGCAACCTGAAACCCCTGGGTTCCAGTGATTCTCCTGCCTCAACCTCCCAAGGAGCTGGGACTATAGGCTTGTGCAACCATCCCCAGATACTTTTTTCTATCTTTTTTAGACATGGGGTCTTGCTCTTGCTCAGGCTAATCTTGAACTCCTGACCTTAGACAATCCTCCCACCTCAGCCTCCCAAAGTGCTAGGATTACATGCCTAAGCCACCATGCCCAGCGCACTGATAATTTTTTAAAGCTGGATAATAAGTATTTGTTTATTACCCATCATATATTTTATATGTATATTAATGATTCATACTATAAATACATGTTTATATGATTGAAAATGAAAGACTGGCAGAATATTATTACTTTTGCAAGATGTTGAGCCCAAACCATCTATTTATGAGTTGACTATGTTTTTCCTCAAAAGAAAACAAATAAATCCTCAGGTAGTGATTTGGAATTACACTCAAATACTGTAGCGGAAAATATCAATGCAGGTTTATTTCACTGGTTCCACATAACATTCCCCATTCTTCTACCAACTTGCCATAGGACACAGGCTCCCCATTACCCTAAGCAATCAGCATGAACCAGAGCAGATGAAAATTGCATTCACAATTTTTCTTGTATCAGCTTCATTGAGCTATAACTAGTATGCGGTAAAATCTACCCTTTTTAAGTATACAGTTTAATGAGTTTTGACAGATGTATACAGTATTATAAACTGTAGGAGCACCATATTAGTCAAAGACATAGAACTTTTCCATCACTAAAATAATTCCTTCATAGCCCTTTGTGATAAATTCCAAGACTGTAACCCCAACTCCAGCAACCACTGATCTTATGTCTGTCTTACAAATTTGCCTTCTTAGAATGTCATACACATGGAATCTTACTCTGTAATTTTTTCCATATGACTGACTTTTATCACTTACCATAATGCTTTTGACCTTCATCCATGTTGTTGCATGTTTTGAGTAGCTTTCTTTTGTACTAACATACCATCATTTGTTTATCAATCTACATATTATTCCCACTTTTTGGCTTTTGTGAATAAAGCTGCTAAAACAAGCTCATATATGTTTTTGTATGGACAAATATTTTTATTTCCCTTGGGTCGATACCTAGGAGTTAGATTGCTGAGTTGTATGTTTCACTGTGAGAAATTGCCGAGACTGTTTTCTAAAGCTGCTATAACATCTTATATTCCCACCAGCAGTGTATGAGAGTTCTAGTTTCTCCACTTGCTCATAAGCACTTAGTTTTGTCAGTTATTTTTAGCCATTCCAACTAGTGTGTAGTAATATTACATTGTCATTTAAAGTTACCTTTTCATAATGACTAATGATTTTAATTGTCTTTATACAGCTTATTTATTATCCATATTTTTTCTTTGAAGGAGTGTGTTCAATGGATTGAATAGTTTTCAAATTATGTTTTAATGTCGTGTATACATATGCATAATATTTTGCTCTAAAAGGTTGTCACCAGATTTTTTGCACTTATCTAATATATTTTTAATCTAATATATTTTATTTTGTTGGGGATCAGAAAACAATGCCCCAAATGAAAGCCTCAGAAGCAGCCACGGAAACAAAAGTTTTTCTCTGACTTTCCCCTTCCCTCCTATCTCTTAGTCTCATTCTCCCCTGAGGATAGAAATAGAATCCCTCTTCCCCAAAGCATGTCATAGAAACCAGAGTCCCTTTTTCCCCAAACCAGCCATACAACCTAAAAATATTACTCAGAATTCCTTCTCCCCCCTCAACTTTTCTGTGTAAAATCTACCCATAGAGAAATTATTGACCTCCCTTTTTTGACTACAGGTCACAAAATCCCCATTCCAGAGAAGGTCCTGCCCATACCCGGAAGGAAGGGATGCTTGCTCAGAAAGGCAAGAAGAATCTACATAGACAGGACTTGCTCGGTTTCTCCACTCAGTCGATTAGCTTTAGATCATATCCTTTTTGACTGATCATATTTCTACACAGCTGTCTACGGTATTAAACCTAAGCATAAAAATGAAAAGTTTCCTCTGTGTATTTGAGTATTCATTCTAAAGTCACCCTTGTATGTACATTAAATAATTTTTTTGCTATTGTCATTAAAACCACAATGAAATATCACCTTATACCTGTTAGCTATTATCAAAAACACAAAAACTAACAAATGTTTGTCAGGATGTGGAGAAAAGGAAACACTTATACATTGTCCATGGAAATGAAAATTGGAAACACCATGGTGTAAAACAGTATGAAAATCACTCTGAAAATTAAAAATAGAACTACCATATGATTCAGCAATTCTACTTCTATGTCCAAAGGAAATAAAATCACTGTCTTGAAGAGTTATTTGCACTATCATGTTAATTGCAGCGTTGTTCACAATAGCCAAGATATGGAAACAATCTAAGTGTCTATCCACAGATGAATGGATAAAGAAAATGTGCATATATTTACATACACGATAAAATATTTTTAGCCCCCCAGAAAGGAAATCCTGCCATTTGTATCAATCTGAACCTATAGGACATTGTGCTAAGTAAAATAAACCAGACAGAAAAAGACAAATAACGCACAATCTCACTTATATGTATAATCTAAGAAAGTGAAACTCATAAAAGTAAATAGTAGAATGGTGGTTTCCACAAGTTGGGGGACAGAGGAAATGGGGAGTTTTGGTTAAGGGTACAAAGGTTCAGTTATGAAAAATGTGTATGATCTGGAGACCTAATGTATAAATAGTGACTCTCATTAGTAACACTATATTGTACAGTAGAAAGTTGCTAAGAGAATTGATCTTAAATATTCTCGTTGTAAAAAAAAAGTAGCTATGGCAGGTGATGGATATGTTAATTAGCTTATCTGTGATAATCATTTTACAATGTGTATATTTATCAAAAGATCTCATTGTATACCTGAATATGTAACATTTTTATTTGTCCAATATATTTCAATAAAGGTGTAAAAATAAAATAAATAAATTTGTATGCCTTTTCTTCAATCAATCTACCTTTTGTGAGTTGGTTTTTTGGTGAACCTTCAGAGGGCTAAGAGAAAACGTCTCTTAGCACCTACATGTGCCTCCTTCTAATGTAGTATTTGTTATTAATTCCCTGACAAGAAAATGACAAATTACAGACCTTCATATTAATTTGGTATCATATGAGACAAGTGAAAAATGATATGTCAATTTTCCAAATGTATATCAGGTTTGCACTTACTCTTAAAGTTAAAATGAAAGCTAAATAGTTGTTATGTGTGTGTGGAAAGATTATTTCTAGAGACTTTCAGAAAATTGCAGTTACCATGTACTTTAAAACATAGAATAAAATTATTTTAGTGGTGATATATCCATAATTAAATGAACAGTTTAGATTATAGATACCACCTTTGATTATTAACATATGTAAAAAATTTATCAGAGAAGTCATGTAGGTTATGCATATACTTTTCTAGGAAATCCTCTAATCCTGGATTGGAGTTCCAAAATCATGCTAAACTTTAATCAAATTTCCTAATGCCTCTAGAATAGATAAGCAAAATAAGCTTGTATATTTTAGAATGAGTTAAAGAGATTATCATTTATATTAGGAATTTACATAGACCATCAAATACAACAAGACCTCAATAGATTGGTTAAGATTCATATTGGTTGCAAATTAAGTAATTTAGAGGCTACGTTTAATCCTCTAAGGATTAAATACATGTATAAGGTATATAAGGTATCATGTGAAGAATTTAAATTATACACTTATTGACCAAATAGTGCCCTAGATACCTGAAATATTTAATGCAGCATTCAAACATGGCTTACTTCAAAGAAAAAAGATTATGAACTTAATTTTGGCTTGGCGATTATTACTTTACTGTAATTTTTTTTAATTTTTTTAGTCAGCTAACAGATTTTTTTTCCACTAGACATAATATAAAGGATTTTCACCCCATTAAGTATAACAGATTAAGAATTGGAAGGTGGGAATCTATAAAATTTAAGATCTGCACATTCTGAAGCACTTAATCCCCTCCAAAATTTTCCTAAAAGTAAAGATAGAAACTCCCCTTTGGATTATAGACAATTTGAAGTTAAATACAATTTTTTATAGATAACATTATTTGACCTCATTTAGATTTTCATTTCTTAAAATCTAATAGGAAAGACCTGACATATAATCTCCTTAGTACA
>NW_012147853.1:2333411-2348399 GCF_000956105.1 Propithecus coquereli
ACACACACACACACACACACACACACACACACACACACACACACGTACACCCACATTGTTAACAGTTTCAGTTGCATGGAATTGTAATGGCTGCCTTATAAGAAATTCAGATGTGCATACCTAAAAAATATTCAAAAAATATAATCATCCATTACAGAGCATTGTGGATAATATGATTATATCTAGCTGGGTTTCACTGAAGGTCTCACTAGCATCAATATTTTATTATTCAAGAATAAGTAGACAGGATTAATTTTTCTTTTCACCCCTTTTTGGTAGGCAAATGATATGATCTTGAATTGCATGAAATATATATTAAATAGTTCATATCGCTTGGGTTTTTAAACGAATAGGAGAGCATCAGTTTGTTTGCTATCTAGAAACCTTAAGCTAATATTAGAATAAAAAAAGATTAAATAAACCTACTTGTAATATCCATTCTATTCTTTTGTGTTGAATCTGTTACTCTAGGGTTTTAGAAGCACAAGTAGCCACCCAGATAAAAATCACATTTTGCTGCTTCTCTTACTGCCACCTGCAATCTTGCGATTAAGGTCTGTTCTACGGACTGGGAATGGAAAGGATAGATGAATCTTCAGGATAAAATTCCCATGACAAACTGCTTGGGCCTCATGTCCTCTTTCCCCTTTCCACACTTGGGAGAGCAGATACGAGCCGGCTTTTACAAAGCAGGGGAACACTAGGGAATGGCAGGTGAGGATATATAGAAACGCCTGTTTCAGCATATTGTCGGTGCATTTACTAGAATGGTGAAAATTTGTAAGGATTGAAAATATGAAATGTTGGTGAGAATATGCCCCCAACTACAACTCATATGAAGTGTGTGTGGAAAGGAAGAATTATTTTGGAAAATTCTTCAACAAATTTGTATAAGATTCAACACATATCTATCTTAAGAGCCAACAATTATACACCTAGGCATTTAAACAAGATAAATAAAAACATATCCAAAGGGCAATAGGGAATTACTGTTTAATGGGCACACAATTTCTGTTTGATACGATGAACAAATTCCGGAAATGGATAGTAGCTATAGTTGCTCAAGATTGTGAAAAGATCGTGAATGTACTTAATGTCACTGAAGTATACAGTTAAAATGGGTAAAAATGGTAAATTTTGTTATGTATATTTTACTAAAATAAAAAAAAATCTACACAAAGATCTCTATAGAAATATCCATGACAGTTTTATTAATAATAACTCAAAACAAGAAGTAACCAAAATGTCCATCAAAAAGTGAATGACTAAAGACATTGTCAAGTGCTCATTTAGAATAAGAGTTGTAAAATTAAAGCACAATGGCCAAATCTGGCCTGGCATAGGGCTTGTGTTTATACAACTTGAATGCCACAAATGGTCTTTACATTTTAAAAGGAGACATATATAGAGATAGATAGATAGATAGATAGATAATGTGATGAGACCAGTATGTACCAGTACGTGGCCAGCAAAGCCTAAAATTTATATTCTGAGTTTTTATAGAAAAAAATTAATTTTTAATCCCTGATTTAGAGGATAATTACCTAGCAATAAACAGAACACATTTTTGAAACATGCAATAATGTAAACATATCTAATAGACATTACATTGAATAAAAAAAGCCAGACACAAAAGATTGTACTGTATGGTTCAATTTATATGAATTTCTAGAATGGGAAAAAAGAAGTGAACAAATTTACATCAGCCAAAATGAACAAGATGACAACACGTGTTTCCTAATATGATACAGTGAAAAGCACACATTACTTATGTGACACTAATACCAAAAATTTATAACCAAAATGTAAAGAAATAGTAGAAATATCAGGAAAAGTTTGAGCCACATTCTACAGAATAACTGGCTTGTACTCTTCAGAAATATCAGTGTTATACCATGAAAGAAAAATGAGGTATGAATAATCATCTAAGTTTGAAATAGGCTAATGGATCAAGACAGCTAAATGCAATGTGTGCCTAAGGGAAGTGCTATAAAGGATATTAATGGGATAGTTGACAAATTTTGAATATGGATGGTAGTTTATATAATAACTGGGCTGTTTCCATAGACAAATGTCATTGACCCTAGGAAATTCATGCTGAAGTGTTTTAAGGGTTAAAAATCTTTCACAAGATGAGCTTTCCAAACGAGAAAACCATACAGTTAATTTAGTCTTAAATTCAAGTTAAGTTTGCACAGCATTTAAGAGACATTTATGCATGTGATTTACAGAAATGATAAAATTCACATAATCCAGTATTTTCTAAATGGTGATATTCTTGTTTAGAAATGCTCATTGCAAGCAGGGAACAATCTAGAAGCTTCTTGATTCCTCAGAATAAAGAGTAAAAGAAAACATTTTATCAAAGACCATAGCTAGATTTATTTAAAATTAAATGACAATATTTTATTTCAATGTACCAGATATAAAATCCCAGTTTTCCCCATTTATTCATATAGATTGATATGTAATTATAATTAGATTTATCTCCTGTGGCAGCAAAGTATTGAAACTTAAGAACAGCTATAAGGGTAGTAAAGGGATGAAAGAATAGGTAAATAGGCTGTTGTGGGATATTTGAATGTACTAATTTCTAAATGGACAAATTTTAGGTGATAACATAGTCAAAGAAGTGGCCATGAGCATGGCTTAAGTATATACTAGGAGAAAATTACTGGAAATGGGAAGATCAAAGGTGACCCAATTTTTGTGGGTCATCTAAGACATAGGATTCACCCCAAACAATAGTCTGATCTGTGTTGGCAAGGAGGAGAATTCTGAAAGGCAACATATCTGATAGAGAGGGAAAGGCCCAGGATGTCTGCAAACAGTAATGGGTAGGAGTGGGAGCTGGTGTAGCTAAAGACCTGTGCCTCCAAGCCCTTGAGCTTTACTCACGGATAAAGGAAAAGCAGTTTGGAGTTCACCTTGGAGATTACAGAGACCACTACCCCCTTCTCCTACCCTGTGTTATGAGGAATCTGATATGATGAGCAACTTCTCTATCAGACAGTCACATACTCTGAGCCTCAGTATAATCAAGAAAGTATTCCCTCTGTCCTGTTTGTCACTCTCCATTTTCTTTAGGGAAGAATATTGATATTAGTAAAATCATAGAAAGTCTGTTCATATTTATGCTGACTAGACATGGTGTACAATACCAGTTGAAGTGTTCCCACAGCCTAAAAACCAAACTCCCTTTAGACATTTTTTCCCATTACATTTTATATGTACTCTGATGCAAAACGTATGAAAGCAACAGATTTATATAAATTGTAAGGTACTAATTTTACTGCATCCATTAGAACAAGGCAAATTTGGTCTAGATATTCTAAAATCTGGAATTAAAAATGAAAAAGAAAACTACTTGAACAAAATACCTCAAGAAAATGTGAAATTCAATGAAGCTAATTCCTACCTAAGCCTACATGCACTGAATTAATATTTCTTGCAAATTTTACTACTGCAAAGACCTAAATTGGGTATGATTAGGGAAGGATTATTTTCAAATTGGTTTTTTGATGTCACATGAATAACATTCCCTCATATTTAGGCATTTTACTTTATTTAACATTAATGTATTAGAGTTCAGAGATTATTTTTAAAATACCAACCTTTCAACAATGAAACAGAGATACTACAAGGCTTATTAAAAAAGTGCTCCCATAAAATTTTTCATTTGAGGGAACTAAACCTAAACCTGATTATAAGACTGTGAATTACAGATTACATTCTTCACTCTGTAACTAAAACAGATAAAGTTGGTATGGTTTCTCCTGCTGTAGATAGCAGCAGAGGGCCAGATTTATGATTTGCTATTTTTCTCTCCTTTTTACAAGCTTTGTCACAGGAACTAGGCATTAGAGTTTTATGGCCTCATATGTTTCTTAAAAGATAACATTAAACTATATACCTTTGACCTTTTCCATGTTCTATAATTTCACTGAATTGCCATTCTAATTCTTTCCTTTAAATGCTCAGCAGGAAACCATAAGATAAAAATAGACATAGGAAATACTATTTGTAACTGATAAGTGACAAAAGACAGGTGATCAGGCCTGTCTTACCCAGTGATTGTCTCAGGTTGATTGCTTGCCTTTAAAATCTAAATAGTTTGATCGGGTCCCATTTGTTTACTTTTGTTGCTGCTGTGATTGCTTTGGGGGTAGTCTTCATAAATTCTTTACCTAGGCCAATGGCCAAAAGAGTCTTCTCCACATTTTCTTCCAGAATTCTTAAGGTTTCATGCCTTAGGTTTAAGTATGTTATCCAACGTGAGTTGATTTTTATGAAAGGTGAGAGGTGGGGATCCAGTTTCAATCTTATACATGTGGATATCCAGTTTTCCCAGCACCACCTATTGAATAGAGATTCTTTTCCCCAATGTATTCTTTTGTCTGCTTTGTCAAAGATTAGATGACAATATGAGGATGGTTTTATATCTGGGTTCTTCAACCTATTCCAAAGGTCTATATCTCTGTTCTTGTGCCAGTACCATGATGTTTTGGTTACCATAGCCTTATAGCAAAGACTGAAGTCTGGAAGACTGATGGCCTCCCAATTTTTCCTTTTCGCTTAAGATTGCTTTGTCTATATGAGGTCTTCTCTAGTTCCAGACAAAGCGTAGAATCATTTTTTTTTTTAAGTCTGTAAAGAATGATGGTGAAATTTTGATAGGGATTGCATTAATTCTGTAGATCACTTTAGATAGAATGGACATTTTAACAATACTGATTCTACCAATCCAGGAGCATGGTAGGGATTTCCATCTGTGCACATCTTCTACAATTTCTTTTCTCAGTGTTTCTTAGTTCTCCCTATAAATATCTCTCACCTTCTTCATTAAATATATTCCCAAATATTTAAATTTCTTTGATGCTATTGTGAAAGGTGTTGCATCTTTGATTTGATTTTCAGCTCGACTGTTATTGGCATGTATGAATGCCACTGATTTGTGTGCATTATTTTTGTATCCTGAGACTTTACTGAATTCCCTTATCAATTCCAGGAGTCTCTTGGTTGAATCCTGGGCTTTTCTAGATATAATATCATATCATCAACAAAGAGTGAGAGTTTGATCTCTTCTGCCCCCATTTGGATGCTCTTAATTCCCTGTTCTTGTCTGATTACTCTGGCAAGGACTTCCAGCACTATGTTGAATAGAAGTGGAGATAGTGGGCAACCTTGTCTGGTTCCAGTTCTAAGCGGGAATGCTTTCAATTTTTCCCCATTCAATATGATATTGGTTGAGGGCTTATCATATGTGGTCTTAATAATTTTAAGGAATTTCCCATCTATGCCTATTTTGTTAAGGGTTTTTATCATAAAAGTGTGCTGGATATTATCAAATGCCTTTTCTGCATGTATTGAGAGAATCATATGACCTTTGCTCTTGCTTTTATTTATGTGGTGAATTACATTTATAGATTTGTGTATGTTGAACCAGCCTTGCATCCCTGGGATAAAGCCCACCTGGTCATGGTGAATTATTTTTTTGATGTACTGTTGGATTCATTTGCTACAATTTTGAATGCTTCCTCACAACGCTAATTCCCCAATCGTGGGAAGCTACCACCTGCAGGATTCCCAGATGCTGGGGCACTGGGCAGTCTGGGGCATCACCCGTCCCCTTAGAGCGGCGACTTTTGTGCCGAGAGTGGTATGCTTCATCCCTGGAGGTAGGGAGAGGCAAGAAAAGCCACTTTCCCTGTGTGACTGGTGTGAATCTGTGGGGCCTTGACACAGATCAACAGTTGACAGCCCAGTTATTCAGCCTGTCAGACTGGCTTAGGTCATCTAGTAGGATCATAACTCTGGGGCCTGCTCTCTGTGCTGGGCAGCTACCAACAGTGGGGTTTGCTGTCAGGGAAGGAAAATCCTGGCCAGAGGCCACAGCAGGTGCACCAAGTAGCCCCTCCCATCAGAAGCAGCCTCCCAAGTGTGGTGGAAGAACCCTGAATAACATATTAGCGGCTCCCCCTAGTGGCAGATCAAGCAACCATAGAAGCACACATATCCAGGCTAGTAGGCAGCAGCTGCAGTGTGCCTTGCTCCTACCACCACTTTAAGGGGAAATAGAGTCCAAGTAATCCTTGGGAGTGGAAAGATCCTTCCTAAAGATCAGGGTATTAGTATTCCTCACCCGGGGACAGAAACCAACACAGAGGCATCAGATTACCTCGATAACTGGCTCCTCCAGTCAATCTACAACCAATGACAGAGAGGGTAACAACATAGCTCAACACAGTGCCCTCCATCTCAAGCTATTAGATAGCAGTGGAGTTATACACACAGGTGCGATTCATCACATGGGAGCTTAAACTGGGGAACCATACTCACTAATCTCCACTGGCAAGAGGTGAAGACAACAGGTCAGAGGTAACCCAACTTGCCAAAATACCTCTAAGGCAATACAAGACCAGTGTGCCTCCTCCCACCATTGTTAAGGAACATCCCTTGGGGGCTTTTAGTTAAGGGTACAAACCAGTCCTGGCTCTCCTGGTTCTAAATTACCCTAATGAGAAAGAACCAGAGAAAGAATAGAAGGAATATGAAAGATCAGAGAGAAAATTCACCCCCAAAAGAAATCATGAGACCCTCAACATTGAATACTAATTTAAATGAAACAATTAAATTGACAGAGGAAGAATTTCAAATATGGATTATAAGGAAACTCAATAGAATTGAAGAGAAAATAGAAACTCAACACAAAGAAACCACGAGAACAATACAGGATATGAATGAAAAATTCTCTAAAGAAATTGAAATATTACAACAAAACCAAACAGAAATCCTGGAAATGAAGGAGGCATTCAAAGAACGTCAAAGCACAGTGAAAAGCCTTGAAAATAGAATGGACCATGCAGAGGAGAGAATCTCAGAGCTTGAAGATAATGCCTATGTGCTAAACAAATCAAGTGAAGAAAAAGTACACAGAAGCAAGAGACAAGAACAGAACATACAAGAAATGTTGGATTTTGTAAAGAAACCAAATATAAGAATCATAATCATCCCAGAGAGAGAAGAAAATACACGAGGGCTGGAAAATCTATTTCTTGGAATACTGGGGTAAAATATGCCTGGCCTGGCCAGAAACCTAGATATCCAGATACAAAAAGCACGCAGAACTCCTGGGAGACTCAACGTGAAGAGGCAAACAACGCGTCACATAATTATCAGACTGGCCAAACTAGCTCTTAAGTTTTTTACAAAGCTGCTTCCTTTTCTAACTATAAGGTCCTTGAATATCTTAATTTCTCAAGCACGTATTTACCATAGTCTGTAACTGATAGTAGGAACTCAATAAATTTCTTCAGAAGTAATGTTTGAAAGCTTATATTAATTACTTAGCAATTCATCACTTTAATTCATTTGTCCACATATATGTAAAATTACAGCATAAAAGATTAATAATCTAAGTTAATGTTAAAATTTTAACAGCCTGTTAATTAATAAAAATGTATTTCAGAAATAAACTACATGTGTTTCCCTTGAGTAGAAAACCCAGTGCAAATGAAAAATTCTCAATTTTGCCTAAAATGTCACACTGCAGAAAATCAAATTACTCTGTAAGATTCAATAGAAGAAACAAGAAAGGAAGGAGGCTCTTGGTGCTGAGTTTTGGAATCATTGTGTTAAACAGAGTTAAATGTAATTGCACATATCTCTTTATTACAGGATTTTAAATAGCTTTATATTTGATAAATTGTACTATGAACTCCAAAAGAGTGAAATTGAAAAACATATTGGTATGTACTTTGTTTATTTTATTAGTCAGCTTCAGCTGCCATAGCAAGATACCAAAGACTAGATGTCTGAAGCAAAGATTTATTTTGCCTTTTCCTCTGTGTAAACCTGGAAGGAACAAGGTCCATGTTGTCTCTTCCTCTTCTTATGAGGACACCAGTCCTATTGGAGTGGGGCCCTACCCTTATGACTTCACTTAATCTTAATTACCTCCTTAAAGGCCCTATATCCAAACACAGTTACATTGGGAGTTAGAGCTTCAACATCTGAATTTTAGGAATACACAATTCAGTCCATAACACTCAGTCATTTTAGAACAGCTTAAGTTTTGAATAATGTAATGTGAGAAGCTAGTGATAGCTATTAAATAGTGCATAATTTTAAGAATACATTAAATAAGACTCTTCCTACATTTTGGCTAAAACTTTTTGGCAGAATGTATTTTCCAAAGATGTCTCCAAAATATATTCCATTCTATATGTTATTCTTACAATGAGACCTTGACTTTTTTCGTTTGTTGAATTTATATCCCCTAACCTCACACTCAGGTGGACTCTGTGACTAATTCAATCAAAAAATGTGGCATAAGCGATGCTATGTGACTTCTATAGCTAGTATACAGCTACACCCTGGTTCTTATTGAACGTTGGCTCTGAGAGAAACCAGCTATCATGTGAGCTGTACAACTTCATTGAAGCTGTCATGCCGTGAAGAAGCCCAGACTAGTGATTGTGGAGACAAGATATGGAGAGGACTTGAGATCACATGAAGACAGAGAGAGCTGTTCTAGCTCCCTGCTGTTTCACGCTGTAACCACATGAAAGACTTTAAAGCAGATCTACCCACTAAGCCATTTCCAAATTTCTGACCTACAAAAGGATGAAAATAAAATGATTATTTTTCTTTTAAGCCACTAAGTTCGGGGTTGATTTGTTATGAAACAATTGCTAACTGAAAAATAACTTGGTACCTGGACATTTGTCATTGATTTGGGATCAGATGTCAGGAAGAACCTGGAAGCATCTTGAGGTGAGTATTTGCAGAAACAAAGGTCCTAGAGAAGGTGGTTGATGTAGGCATAAAATAAAGCATGTGGATAGTTTGGCAGAACTATTTTCCTGCAATAACGTGGCAAAAAGGAAATGCACCTAATGAATTTATTGATATAGCTATGGAAATTTCCAGACAGCATATGGAAGTTGCCACTGACAACAAATTGAAGATAACTTTGAAATGATTTCAAAAGAAATGAACAAAGTTCTTAAAGTTACAGTTCATAAATACATATGAAATCAACAAAGGAACCTAGGATGAAAAAGATAAACTCTGATGAAGTTTCTGGGCTTAAAGATACCATCAGAGGACTTGAAATTGCAAAATACACGCTAGTGTAAAATCTTTTGTTTAACCTGGAAAAAGATAAAAATGAACAGATATTAGGAAACCAGAAATCTATGAAATCATTACAAAATTTTATGAAGAATTTCGTCAAAATTTTAAAGGGAAAAGTGTTCTATATAAAGTTAATTTCAGAATAGTGAAGTTTAATTTGAAATACATAGAAGCTTTTAGCCAAAAGTATAAAAACATAGTCAAACGAATGACTCTTCTACAGTAGCTGAAGGCAGCAAGGAAATTATGGAAGAAGACAGGTTGCAACTGTCGGAGGTAGTTAAAATGTACACAGAGGATTTATGAAATGGTTGAAATTTTTCATAAAATAAGGAAATGCTGTAAAACTCAGAAAGAAATGAGAGCGCATGTCTATTGCATCCTGGTTATTCTGAAGATAGAGCTTTTCTGGAGAGAAAATGTAAGCTGTCAACTCAAGACACATATTAAGAAACCTAAACCAAAAGGTTTTAATACTTAACACGTAGAAATTGTGAAACCAGCTCTTCAAAGATACATTAATCAAGTGCTTCCACAAAAAGGACTTCTAAGGAAAAAATATCTCTATTTTGTTCCTCATGCTAAAAGAGATGGGATCTTCCATGATCAATCAAAACTAGCTAATTTGCATTTTTTTCTTCTCATAATGAAAGAAATATATCTGTGTCTGAAAATGAGCTTCATGCTGGTCTTAAAAAGCCAGCCAAGATGTCCAATAGATCTATTCTCTTTAGATCATGAGGCAGTTATCTCTATAAATGTGGAAATCTCTGCTCTTTAACAGCAAGAGATGGAGGGAGTTGTGATAAAGAATTTAGGAGTTTGTCATATACATTCTCATGAACTTACACTCAGAAGGGGACCCATCTCTATCTGATAATTTTTGACTACCTCCTCAAATACAGAGATTAATATTGTTAAAATGTTCATACTACCAAAAGCTATCTATAGATTCAGTACAATATCTATCAAAATCCAAATGGCATTTTTTACAGAAAAAGAATAGACACAATGTTGTGTATTAGCTCTCTATAAATTTTTCATTTTGAAGAACTGAACTTTTATAGTACATTGATTAGCAACTCCCCATTTACAGCTTCCCCTGATCCCTGCAATCACTATTCTATTCTTTGCTTCTGAGAGCACGACTATTTTAGATATCTTATATAAGTGGACTCATGTAGTATTTGTCCTCCTGTGACTGGATAAGCAATATATATTTAAATTATTAAACAATACCTCAGTTTATATGTCTGTAGTCTGTTTGCCTAGCTAATATATTAACCATCTATCTATAACATTTACATTAAATGTGTGTTTTTCCTTTTTCTTAAAATAATGCACTTAAAAATTCATCTGTCCTTTAAATCATGTTCAGTCACTGTAAAAGTCAGAGTACAAACCCCAAGTAGTGAAATGGAAGACATAAAAAGCAAATGAACCTTTAATCACTTCATTTAAAAGATTAGGAGAAGGAACATCACAGGCCTGGTGTGTGAATTTCTTGTTCCCTTTACGAGATTTTCAACCAAATGATCATTAAATGCTCTGTTAAACTGCTCTAGTTTACATCACATGTTCCTAGTTTGTTGGAGCTCTACATCTCCAGATATGTAAGACTACCCACACTGCCACTGTGCAACCAAATTGTCAAATAAATTGATCCCTAACCATTAAGATATCTAAGGGAATCTAAGTCTTAAAGCTTTACTCAGTCATGTGTAGAATAAAGATCACAGAAAAGACCCCAAAGCTTTAATATGTTACTTTGAAAATAATCTTAGGTATGTGCTTTGTACAAGCATTCCTGTTAGTATGTTCCCATTAATAACCTTTTTCTATTGTGCACTTTCACATTAAAATAAATAGGAGCAAGATCACCCAAAGAACTTTCCAGACATTAGATATAAATTTATTCCTTTATAAAAGTTAATACTATACTCTTCTTAAGGAAATACTTACACAGTACTGTGACTGTCTTTATCATTTTAATCATATATATTTGCATAGATAACAGTAACATATTTTTTGGCAAAGTGAAAAGTTATAAGCATAATATATGAAACACAGCATAATACTGCTCCTTTCTATAAAAATGAATTCTTTCTCTTTTTACTTTAAATGTAAAACATGTTTCTCTTATTCTGTCTTGGTAATATTTTCTTTTATCCTTTTTTTTTTTGATTGACTGATCAAATAAAATCAGCCAGAAGAGTTTAGTGTTTCCTAAAATAAAAGATGATAATGTGATAACTCCTCTTCATATTAACCCAGTGGGTGTTCAAGTTACCTGTACCTGTACCTACTGTGAGATACATATTATCAGCTAACTCCCACTAGTCTATAAAGATGTCAGTATGTAGTTACTACCAACATTTCTTAGGTGCAAGGTTGATCCTGATGTTTGAATTTTCTAAGTAAAGTTTATTTAATTGGGCTTATATATGTGCTGTCAACTTTTGGGGTAGAGAAAAGTCATTGATTATATAGTATCAGTATCAATGTTAGGATTGAAAAACAGAAATTCCTTAGAAATTCTGTCAAGAAAGGATGGAGTACAAGCAAATAGCTACTTTTAAACTATCAGAAGATCAGAAAGAGCAAAGGTCAAGGAAGGTCACTTCTAACTCTTAGATTTAGCATCTCTAGCCTTCCAGATAAAAGCAAATTACTACCAAAGATAAGAGCTACTATCAAGTGTTTTGTACAGAATTATTGGTGGTTTCTTTAACACACTGTACTTGTCTGTCTTCTCTCTACACATTGCTGTGGAAGGAGGAAAAAAATGGCTTTTTTCTTTATCCATCCAAATCTTATGAAAGAAGCTCCCGTTGGTAGAATCGAAACCAAGCCTATCAGCCAAAAGATTCCAGGTCTTCCTGTGGTAACACAGTGGAAAGTGTAGAAACATGTTGGGCTCATTCAGTCTTGCCAACAGACAATCAGGAATGCCTTCTCAGAAAACATATACCAAGTTCCTACCACACTGTTGGACACAGAAAAATATAAATATAATAGTGTAGTGGTTGGCAGTACTGATTTTAGGTATGAATCCGCCGCTTCCTACCTGTATGAATTTGGACAGGTTTTGTAATCTCTAAACTTCATTTCCTCTTCTGTAAGATGTGAATAGTATTATCTGCCACCTTGTGTTATTGTAACATTTATAGGCATTTAACACCATGGCTGAGCACAAAGAAAAAATCTAAATATGTTAGAAACATTACTATTGCCTTTGTTTATCATCATCATTATTAGTAACAACGATATTTTTGTCTCAGCAGAACAAAATTGTGTTCCTTCTTCACAATGTCATGTTTTTCCATTATAATTTAGATTTCAACACTTTTTTCAATTTATTTGTTTCCTTTTTTAAAAATTCAGAATATTATGGGTGTACAAACATTTTGATTACATATGATGCCTTTGCATCACCCAAGACATCTTTTTGAATATTTAGAAGAATTTTGCTGTTATTAGTCCTTAGCCCCTTCACGTACTTAGACAAAGTTTTGCAGCTCAGCTCTGCCACATTTTTATAGCTAATGCATAACTGCTTTTTTCCCTTTCACCCCAAAAATCTAAGACTTGTGTTCAGTTGCCATCACTTTTGTTTTCCCATCATCTATTTCACTAGAAATCTCCAATATGTTCTCAATAAATATTTTTTGTACTAAAATTCATTCTTTTTTGTTAAATTCAGTGATTTTTTGATTTTTAAATTTTGATCTAATAGTTTATGTCACTGATTTTGTTTCTGTGTGATTTCTTCTTTATTGGACAAATGTTCACGGAACACCAACAATTTTGAGAGCACAATGTTCTGAGAATATATAATAAGACACTATTATCTCTACCTTTAAGAAGTTTAGAGTCTAGTGAAGAGATAAATGAACAAACAACTTTAATACAAAAAGAATATAAGCAAATCTAGGGGAGAGGATAAAAGAAAGAAAGATTATGCTTGTATGGAGTATTAAGGTAGAGCTTTCCCTTATATTACTATTTGGAAAGTGAATTAAATATTTATAGGTTTCAAATGAGGCACTCCCTGGGCACTGCAACTTCTGGCCTACCTTTTCTTCCTCCTGAGTGTGAGTTTCCCTAAAATCAATTATTCTCTGTCTCTTCTAAACCTCAGGATTTATCAAAAGTTTGTTGATATTCTAAATATAGATCACAAATCTGGCCATGTGCCGCTAACTGTTTTTGAATGTCATCCTAGGGAACTTTCTAATCTTACTTTTGTGTCAAAGTGATCGATGAAAGAAAAAGAAAATGTGCAAAGATTGGGTGTCTGTTCATGTTACAGTTTTAATTTACGTATGTGTTTAATGAAGACTATTTTGAACAAAGCTCTTTTATAATCCTTCAATTTCCCCCAGACCAGGCCTTATTCTTTATTTGTATCTATACCAATCTATTCTTTACGAGCATTTAGACCCTTGGACTATTGGTTATGATTAACATGTGCTCAGTAAAAGAATGTTAAATTGAAGTCCAACGTAATAGCATGGACTTTTTACTAAGAAACAGAAAAATGAACTTAAGGTATCTATTGCTTCAAATTATATGAGGACATATCAGACACTATTGTAATAATCTGAACAATTCCAACAACTGTGATTAATATTTGAACATCTCAGGAGAAAGTTATATATTAATACATCATCTTGTTCCCTGAAAGTAATTGTTTAAGTTTGCTTAAGTTCTCTTGGTCTTCCCTATACATTTGAAAACATGTCTGCATATTCATACACAAAAGGAAGTTACTTTCCACCCATTATTAATGCTTTTCAGAGAAACACATTAAGAAAATTTCCTCCTTTTTAGAATCATAGCTTTAACTATCTGGCTTTTCATTTTGAAATAATTTCAAATTTATAAAAATGTTGCAAAGTAGAATAAAAAAACTTCATATATCTCTTGTTCATAACCCTCAACATTTATATTTGACAATTCAACATTTGTTCTCTCAATCTACTATATAACTCTTAACTATGTTAAAGGCTATATGTATCTGTATTAACCTGTCTATACACACATGCACATGCACACACACATAGTATTTTTCTAAAATCTTTAAGAAAAAGTTGCAAGTAGGCTCCTTTACTTCTCAATATACAGATGCTTTTTGACTTATGATGGAGTTACATTCTATTAAAACCATCTCCAGTTGAAAATAATGTTAGTTGAAAGAGCACTTAACACTTAACCTACTAGATGTCATAGCTTAGCCTAGTCTACCTTCCTCAGAATTCATACATTAGCCTACAGTTGGGCAAAAATGTTGTAACACAAAGAGGATTTCATAATAAAATGTTGAATATTTCATGTAAGAATATCATACTGCATAACTAGATTGGAAAAAGATCAAAATAGAAAATTCAAAGTGCAGTTTCCATTGAGTGTGTGCTTTCACACCGTCAAAAAGTTGAAAAATTAAGTTGAATCATTGTAAGTCAGGGAGCTTCGGTATTTGTGTATGTTTTTTTTTTTTAAAACAACAACAACAAAAAAGAGGTATTCTCTTACTTACCTATAGTGGAATGACCAAAATCAGAAAATTGATAGAATACTATAATCTATTAAAATTCTGGCAATTGTCCCTATAATGTTCTTTTGTCTATTTAGGAATCAACCTAGGGTCACTTTTTTTTTTTTATTTGTCACATCTTTTCAGTGTCCTTTCATCTTAAATATTTCCTCAGTCTTTGGCTACCATGACCCTGAAATTTTTTTTTTTTTTTTTTTTTTATTTCAGCAAATTATGGGTGTACATACGTTTAGGTTACGTGTGTTGCCCTTGGTTCCCCCCGCACTGAAGTCCGTGTTTCAAATATGTCCATC
>NW_012147853.1:2351339-2380866 GCF_000956105.1 Propithecus coquereli
AAGAGGTAACAGAATATCTGAATAGACCAATTTCAAGTTCAGAAATTGGAGCAGCAATCAAAAACCTCCCAAAACGTAAAAGCCCCGGACCAGATGGCTACACCCCAAAATTTTACCAAACATTCAAAGATGAACTCACACCTATACTCCAGAAATTATTCCACAATATTGAGAAAGATGGCATCCTTCCTAACTCATTCTACGGACCCTGAAATTTTTGAAGCATCCAGGGCAGTTCTTTTGTAAAATGTCCTTCAGTTTGGATTTGTGGGATGTTTCTTTGTGATTAATTTCAGGTTATGCATTTTGGGTAGATATTTGATGGAAGTGTTATGTATTTCTCAAGCATCATTTTAGAAGATACATGATGTTGATATTTCTCATTTTTTGGTGCTTTTAACTTTGATTACTTAGTTAAAGCGTTTCTACTAGATTTTTCCATTGTAGAGGTACTATTTCTTTCTGTACTTTGTAAGTACCTCCACAGAAATACTTTAACACTATATAAATATCTTGCTCCTCATTTTACTTTTAGCTCCTTCTTTGTATTATCTATATATGGTTCTTGATGAAACAATTATTTCTGAGATGATCTCCTAATACTATCAATCTTACTCCATGTATGTTTTCTCTCCTTTATTTCTATGATGGCTTTTTAAGGTGTCTACTTGACTAGTTCGAATTATATTTTCTATTTAATTTAATTTAATCCATTTCCTATATAATTTTGGTTAAGGTGGGCTACAAGAGAGATTCTTGTGGGAGACTAAGAAGGGAGAACAGAAACAGCAGCTATTTTATGGCTCATAAATATTATTTATCTGCTGGTTTAACTGATTGTCTTGAGATTGTGGCTGGGCCAACAACAGTTCCGCCTTCTCTTTGCTCCTCTTTCAGCTCCTCTGACTGCTGGTCCAGGGATGCATATCTGCACATGTGTGCATATGTGTGTGTGTCTGTGTGTGTGGTGTGTGTGTGTGTGTGTGTGTGTGTGTGTGTGTAGCTCTGAAATGAAGGATGTAGCTTCTGCAAGACAATTCCCAATTCCAAAATTAGAGATAACAAAGACCTGTAAGGGTTTTAATAAGCTCCAGCTCTTTCTTGTGTGTTTCATCATGTTCTTGCTCTACCTCACTTTATATTGATCTTCTCTGCCCTGTGGACATCAAGCACAGGATCAGATGTGAAGAAAACTGCTCTCAAAATTGAATAAGGTAAAATCACTCTAACAAATCTCTTCCTGTGTATATGAAATGTTTTGATTGAATCCTGATTGATAGTTTTTTTTCCTCTTATAAAACAGAGATTTCTTGAAATCATTTACTCTTGTATTTATTTTTCACCATCTTCATTCATCTGGGAAACTACAATATGCATGATATTATTAAATTAATAATGATTAAATAAATTAAATAAATAATGATTAATATGATTAAATAAATAAAATCATTATCCTATATAAGGGAAACAAGGTTTTAAGCCAATGTTTTAAAAATTATCTATGCCTTCTTTTGATAAAGATAAAAATGTTCTGTCATTTCTATATGTTATTTGAAATGTAAAATAATTCAAACTCTAAATGTAATTTCTACATTCTTCCCCAATAATCTAAGGACACATGAATGTATCTTTTAGAATCAAATTTTCTCTTTATAATCCCAGAGCTCCTCCATGTGCCAAACTTAGATGCACCTGGTTTCAAATATTCCAAAAATATTAAGCAATTCTCAAAATTGTCACCCACGTCACCCCCTCAACCTTGAAAGCAATGTGGCAAATAAATATTTCAAGAATTGCCATTGAGGTTTTTAATCAGCAGATCATTGTCATATTATTTGAATTAATTATAATGTTATTTTATTTCCTTTGTCCAGATTTCATTTCAATCATTTCTTTATACATCTACTTTGTGGAGAAGCGATGTGTCCCTATCTTGCTCTCAAAGATCCCACAATTTCACTCTAGGTATGCTGCATTCAAGACAATAGATTAAATTTCTCCCGGAACTTAAAAGATAGAATAGTTCCAAAAAGGGAATTCAGAATTTATACATTAGAAGAAAAAAAATTTAAAGTATATGTAATTAACAAAATTATATCATCAGAAGAAATATTTTAACTACTAGCAATTATTAAAGCAATTAACTTAGAAAACTCTAAACTGGAAAACAATTTTCAAATATTTGATGACAAACATCAAACATACCAGTAATGCTTGCTGAATACTTTTTATATGTGTATATCCATGTGTATGTACACACACATTATATATGTGTATACATATATGCATTTTATATAGAGAGAATATATAAATACATATATATTTTTAGATACGGTTGACCCTTGAACAACACAGATTTGAGCTATGTGTGTCTAATGATGCCTGGACTTTTTTCAACCAAACACAGATTGCAAATACAGAATTTGTGGAAAGTGAAACCCACATAATAAGGAGGGTCTACTTTTGCTATAAGCAATTCCACAGGGCTTACTGCAGGACTTGAGTATGTGCAGATTTTAGTATACATGGGTGTTCTGGAACCATTCCCCCACCTATACCTATACCGAGGAATGACCATATATCCACATCCTAATTCCTAGAACCTATGAACTTGTTACATGATGAAGGAAAATTAACATTGCAGGTAGAAATAAATTTGCTAATCAACTGACCTTATAATTGGGAGATAATCCTAGACTATCTAAGAGGGTCCAATATAATTCCAAGTGTCCTTAAAAGTAGAAATTGGCAGAAGAATTTAGAGTTTAATGGTGATGTGAGGAAGAAAGAATGGTCATAGAGATACAATGTTGCTAGCTTTGAAGATGGGGAAGAGAAACCGGGGCAAAGAATGGGCCTAGCCTCTAGAAGCTGGAAAAGGCAAGAAAATGAATTTTCCCAAGAACCTCCAGAAAAGAATACAACTCTTCCAACATCTTCCTTTTTGCCAAATGAGTTGTGCATCTGATGTGTTACTTACACAACTATAAGACAATAAATCTGAGTTGGTTTAAACCACCAAGTTTGTGATAATTTCATAAGACATACATACACTTTTTAAAAACATTTTTTGAAAGTATACTTTCATAAAAATTTCATAGAATACACAAATATTACATCACATTTTTTCCTTCTTGGTGAAATCTATGCTTTTTACACATACTATTGTGACAGGACTATCATGGGTTAGGTAAGTACAGCCCAGTAATTCAAGTACCTGGCTAAATGCTACCTTTTCAATAATGAAGTTGTTATAAACATATTTTCTCTAATATTTTCCATCATATTTTAATTTAATTTAGATATGTGCTGTTTTCTAAGATATTTAATTCATAAAATAAGCAAAATGCATAGTTTTTTGTGAAAAATATGTTATCAAATTCCAAATTGTAACTTTTATCTAGTACATTTTAGAGGTTTACTTTAAAATTAACAATAAAAATTTATTACATGAAAAATAACCAATTAGTTAATTTACTAATTCCATAAATACATACTCATTTCCATTATATAGTTAGTTGGCACTATGCTAAATTCTGGAAATTTAAAAGCTAATGCATCCTTAAAGTACTCAAAATTCAATAAAATTGGCTACTTTTATAACATTGATCAAAACCATGGACACAAAAAACATAATAGTGAAACAGAGGAGAAAGTGACCAATTTAGTGGAGGCTTGAAAGTCAGGCAGGAATTCTCCAAGGACACGAAGAGACTAAATGCTTTTACACTTTATTCATTAATTCAAGAAATATTTCGTAAGCAACTCACATGTAATGGTGTTCTTCTAAGAGTAGGATTAAGTCATCAACAAAACACACAAACATCCCTGCCCTCAAAGAGTTCACAGCCTACTGGACATTTAAAGCTGAGGGAACGAAAACATTCTAATAAAATGAAGAATTGAAGACTATGGTAATGAATCTTAAGAGCAGTCAAATCCATCAGGTCTGATGATTGTACATAGAGTGACGAATTTAAACATACACAACAAAAATAAATATAAGTAGAGCAGCTAGTTATTTATAATGAAATAATATAAAAAATAATCTGCACCTAAACTCTATCTTTAAAGGAACGAAATACAGTATATGAGCATGCAATTGGTGGGGGAAGAATTTAAATCAGGCTCTGCTCTTTAGTGTAACATGATTATCTCCCAAGAATAATTTTACACTTATAATTATTTTTCATTCATTTGTTAAGTAATTTCTTTCTTTATTTATAGTATATAAGAGTTATACTTTTAAAGGATAGCATCTCCTTTTTATTACCCCAAATAAAAATTTTGATCGAGAATAAAATTCTTTGATAATATAGGATAATATTCTTAATTTTAGAGTTATCTGCAGATACAGTTAGGGGTAAATGTTATGATGTCTTCAACTAACTCACTTTTTTTCAGCACATACACACACACAGAGGAAGACAGAAATAAGGAAGGAGGGAGAGAGAGAGAGAGTGCATTCACTCAAGTGAAGTGTAGGTGATTGATAAAACTTTATGAAAAATATATGGATAATATTATACTATTTTTATAATATTTTAGTCCAATTGAAATATTTCAAAACAAATGTGTGTGTCTAAATGTAAATACAAGCATAAATATCAGACAATAATGGGTTTTGGAAAGAAAATTTTATTGAAACCTGAACATACACTCAAGCCTCCGAGGTACAAGGAAGCATATTGCATTCATCCAGAATCCAGGGATGGGGACTTGCCAGACAGATGCAACCCAAACAGAAAAAGGCAAAGGCCCAGAAAGGGAAAGAAGGTATATGGTGTTAAAACTGTAGACTAAGAAATCTAAGTCAAATAGAAGGGTGAATCAAAGAGAGGGCTAATGTATTGGGAGATCGTTAAAGCTGGGTCTTTTGGTGATGGTCAAAGAAAATTATATGAAAATAAATGTATAGGCAATCAAAAAGGACAGGAGATTTTATCAGAGAGATCCCCAAATCATGCATGTTTAATATTATTCTGAAAAATCTCTGAATAGCCATTTAAAAATACCAATCTCTGTACTCCCAAGAATAAAGTAATATTAAAATCTATAACCAATCATAGTCTGTTAGACAGAATGGCAGGTAGAGTCCTAAGCTTTATCTATAGTTTCTTTTTGTTAGGTACCACTGCTTACAATAATTATTTTCTATTCATGGTTTTGGAGAAACTTTGGAACCATTCTCTTTCTGAAACAGTGTGTTCTTAGAATGATATCTAATATCTTTAATATTTCAGTATTAAATGTCCTTGATAGATATTTCCTTCCCTAAAAAGAGAAATAAAAATTCTGTAGCTTCTAAAACAGTTATCTTTTATCAAGTATGGCCTAAAAGGCCAGTTGAAAGATTAATTATATGATATATTTAGCCAATTGTCTACATAGCATTAATATTAATGACATGACTTATGAAAGATTCATGAAGAATGAAAGATATTTATAGTTCAACATTTTGATTTTTTGCTTTATACTTATTAGCATATGAAATACAAGAAGTAATAGAAATTGAGTATATTAAAGCTAAGTCATATAAAAGATATTTTGATGTTTGAATGTCCAAATGAATACATGTCTTCATTGTTTATATTCCCATTATTCAGTGCCACTAATGTACCTGGAATTGTTATGGAGCATATTAATTTAATATTGTGTTTTCACTAGAATTCAGTTTAGTCACATGAAAAGTCACAACATAGATCAGTTGTTCTCAAGACTATATATAGAAATAAGAGGATAAAATAATCCTTACTATGCAGATGTACAAAATAAATAAGACATGCAATAAGAGAGACAAATAAAAGTTATTGTTAACATTGAACAAGAGCAATAATGATTGAATTCAAACTTTAGATTGGTATTTTGTGCCCTACATTTAAAAGAATAAATGTAAGAGACAAAAATACTGGGACACAAATACTTTGAATTTGAATATGGAATTATGTATATCTGTGTATACCTTTTTCCTCATGAAAAGGTCTATAGAATTTATCCTATTCATAAAGATTCCTAGGGCCCCAAGTTTTAAGTTTTCAGCATTTCCAGTGAGTATACACTTGCTCGATCCTCTTTATTAATTTCACAAGAAGAAATTTTGCTCATTTGCTTATGGCAGAATAATTCCAACACTAAATTGTAAATAAATTTTAAACTTATTTAAAGTTCATTTATTTTATTGTCATTAAATCTCATTATCCACAAGCTGGCCAGAGAATATAGGTTGACCTGCTTTTCATTTATGTCCAGCTTGTATTTCTTTGACTATAGTTTTCAAAGTCACTTTTGATATATCTAAGTTGTTGGAATAAGAACTTATGAAGAAAATAACAGACTGCTTCCTGCATAAATGATTTAAGCAGCAGTGAAAAAATCTACTAGAAAATCTTATATTTCCAACATTCTCTCTCTCTCTCTCTCACACACACACACACACATTATTTTCCTTTATTTTTAATATCATTCAATTATAATTGAAATTTTTAAGTTAACCTTATAACTTGGCGGTTTTAGTTATAGCTGCATAGGTCAAATTTCAGTTGGTCGTGTATCAGCACTGACCAATCAGTGCAAATGTCTAACTGATTAGAATGAGTTTTGGTCATTACTCTGTCCCAGGACTTCCCAACTTAATATATGAGAGTCAGTGCAACGTAACACTTAAAAGTCTCAAATTAGTAAATTTCACACCAAATATTCTAAGTGACTATGTTGTTAAAGTGATTACTGAAAAGAATTGCATTTGATGTTTGTAAGAGGCTAAAGTGCCAAGCAGATGAGTGAAATTTCAACTCTTCAATTTATGTTTAAGTATTACTAATTTTCTCTTTTTGTGGTCCAAAATGTTCTTGACATTATCCTTCAAATTACAGCTCTTACTCACTTCACAAATTGCAGTACTATTCATGTGGATGTACTACTATTTTATGTTACTCTTTTGGTGGTATCCTGAAGATATTTTCAAGTCCAGGCAGATGAATGAGGATACAGGACAAAATGAGCCATAAAGTATCCTTTGGAGGATCTTTGATACTAAGAAAAGAAGAGAAACTTGGAAAAGTGCTTTATGAGAAGCTGGGAGGATCAGGTCACAGTTACCTCACTAGTAGAATTACATAACTTTATTCAAATAGAATGAAGCAGAACTCTTAAAAGTAGAGATATGGTTAGAGACCAGCTGCTATTATTCTTTTTATATTTTTTAAAGTTACTCATGCGAATAGACTATAGAATTGAAACATGTATATTTAAATCTAAGTGCATTATGTTTACTGCAAGTTCACATTCATATGAAAAATGGTAATTTGCTAAAAATTGCAGCAACCATAAATTATGTAATAAGGGTATTTTAAATATATTAATTTTTGTTTCATTACTTTGTTTTTCTTTTATTTACTTCACCTTGCATCTTTTTATGCCCATTCCAGTTTATTAAGCATATTTCGCTACTCAGTAAACACAGTGTGCTCAAAGGAAAAAAATCAAATTTAATCATAGTGCTGTAAAGAAAGAAAATGAACTGTTTATTTTGGAATTTACGTATATTCTCTATAAACAATTCACTATTTCTTTGCCATATTCAGCATTTTTCTGCTTTATTTTTCCTAGTATTAACTTTTGTTTTATTTAGATTCAATTCATATACCATAAAATCCACCCTTTTATAGTGTGCAATTCATTGGTTATTAGTATTTTCACAAAGCTGTGAACCATCACTACCTAATTTCAGAACATTTTTATCCCCCCAAAAGCACTTCCATGTCCGTTAGCAACCTCCCTCTCCCAGCCACTGATAACAACAAACCTGTTTTCTCTCTGTCTGGATTTGTCCATTCTGGACATTTCATATAAGTGGAATCATAAAATAGCCAGCCTCTTGTACTTTGCTTCTTTTATTTAGCATAATATTTTGATAGTTCATCCATGTTGTAGAATGTATTAGTACTTCAATTCTTTTTATCCTTGAATAATATCCCATTGTCTGGATACATTACATTTTGTTTATCCAGTCTTCAGCTGATGCACACTGGTGTGTGTTATTTCCATTTTTTAGCTATTGTAAATAATGGTGCTATGAACATTCAAGTTCAAGGCTTTTTGTGTGAACATAAGTTTTAGTGCCCATGTGTATACAACTCATATTGAAATTGCTGGGCCATGTAGTGTCTTCATATTTAACTTTCTGAGGAACTGCCAAATTGTTTTCCAAAGTGTCTGCACCATTTTACATTCCCATTAGAAATGCATGAGGTTTCCAGTTCTCCATATTCTCGATGACACTCATTAATTCTGTCTAGTATTAGTTTTTTACAAACTGAATTTTCATCCATTTTGCTTTATTTAAATTTTATTTCTATTTTTCTTTCAGTTACTATAATTCAAATACTTTTTCTCTTCCTCTACCTTCTCCTCCTCCTCTTCCTCTTCCTCTTTCTCTTCATTTCCTCTTCCGTCTTCTACTTTAGCTAGCTTTTATACTTCACAATAGACTAAGCAAGTTCATAAGTGCTTTGGACTATGTTTTCTTATTTAATATTCATAACCAACTATTCATAACTAGCTGAGGAGGATTCCTCAGCTCTCATGGGGACTAGCTATTAGCCTAAGAAGCAGAATGGAAAAGGGATTTTAGTCCATGTAATAATATAAATGTAGTGTACCTGAAGCAAATGAGCTGTAGGGCCATAAATAGTAGTATATGCCTCTTAAGTATGTTTTCACATTGTAGATATCAATCAAAGTATTTTTAAATTACTTCTCTTTCAGAGAAGATAATGATTATATTTATTGAGAACGTTCTATACTTTTAAACTTTATGTTTCTCCTAAATTATATATTTAATCTTTTCAGACAAGTTTATTATAATGTATTACATATGCAAAAACTGAGGTATAAAGAGATTACATGACTTGACCAAATCTCATAGCTAAAAAGTCACCAAGATGGGACTAAATACCAGGTCTCCGTGACTATGAAGCCTATAATTTTAACAGCTAAATAATAGTTCTCAAAGTTAGCATATAAGATCCTCACTTCACAATCAATTTTTAAGTGGCATGAGAGAAAAAATATCAAGGAACTCAAATATCTGATTTATTAATTTACTGCAAAGTTTGACTTTCTCCCAATTTATTACATTGTTTAAGAAGTACTATGTAAGAAATCTAAGAAATTTGTTATAACATTTAAGAAAATAGGAACGATCTGACCCCTCATGACTGATAAGCTTGAAGGGAAGGCAGCCTCTAGTTTTCTTTGGTTCCTATTGCCTAAATTATTATAATACCAAATCCTTCAGTAATTTAATAACCCATATATACATGAGAATTAGACTTCTTTTGTTCTTATAATCTGCTAAACAAATCAGAAGTGATGTAAAATTCAACCTAAGGATTTTGTGGGAAATTTTCCTCTTTATGCTGTACTTCCTCTAAAGTAACTATTAATACTATCTCTCATTAGAAACTAATCATTTTAATATTTAAAAATTGAGAGAAATGTTACTTTAGGTTATGCACTCTTTAGCAGCATCATGGGGGCTTAAAATAAATTATATTCATCCATATAATTTAACCCAACCATTAATAGATTGCTAGAAGCAATCACATCTACTTAGTTCAAATTTGAAAAACTATGAGAAAAAAGAGATGATTAGACTTAGTGCTCTAATTACCTGAGGTGCAATAAGGCGAAATCTTTATCTCTTTTACTATTCAATTAGAATCATCTTGGGGGTTAACCAGCATAGAAAATAGTGAACATCATAAGTATGAATGTTTCAAATGTTCTTTTGGGAAGAAAAATAACTATGTTCCATGGGATGATCTTAGCCATTATTTGTCAGGGAAATATTAATAAAACAGCACAATGTTAAATGTTCTGAATGCTGATATTATTTTAATTGTGTCTACTTTAATAGACAAAGGACACCAATGAGTGGTCAGAAAAAAATCTATCCTTATGGACCAAGGGCAACATGCGTAACCTAAACATCTGTACCCCCATAATATGCTGAAATAAAAGAAAAAAAATTAATGGATCTTAGAAAAATATCATCTTACATTTGTCAAAATTCATTGTTTTGATGTATTTATGATCCACAATTAGAAGAAAATGAGGAAAATGAGCTGCATACAGGTTGTTTTTCAAACTGAATGGTCTGGCAAACTTAGAAAACTTAATCTATAAGTAGTTTATTTTGTTGAGTAGCCATGAAATGGATTTGGTGCTTTGAGAAACTAGTCTTTCATGTCAAATTACTGAATTTATTCAACTTCAAATGGTCATTATTTTTTTTAAAAACCTAACAGTGTTTTCAATTGTGAAATTTTACAATCAGTAAAATCCATCCACATCCAACTCCTCAAAATGTGGAAACAAATATGTTTGCCAATCAGATGTTTGCCATCTAAGGATGTTAATACAGTGACATTTTCTAAAAGAAAATAAGACAAATGACATAAAAACATTTCATAGAATAAGGAGAGTTCAACCCAAACAATTTAATTGGCAACCTCACTCAGATATATTCGCTTCTGAGCAGTAGAAACGTCACATCTTGTGGTCTCTTTGCAGAATGGCATTTAGAATCTATCTTTTCCTGTGCCCTATAATTGATAGGAGATTTTTTTATTTTGCGGAATCATAATCACATTGGATTGTTCATCTGCTGTTCATCATTGAAAGTGATGTTCTAAATAAAATCTTTCATTTTGGAATGGTTAAGTTTTCTCCCTATTAGTAGAGTTCTCAAAGGCAGCATAAAAATCATGCCAAATCCTACCATGTGTGTAATGTTTGCACATAAACTTTTGGTTTACTTTTCATTTTAATCTGCATGGACCTGGTAAGAATCTGGTATTTTGCTATATACATTTTTATGTTCATATTTCACTTTACTTAGAAATTTATCAATCTAATCAACATTGTCCCAAACTAATATAATTAAATATAAATGATCATTTACTGTCTTAGTCACAGGAGAAAATAAATTTCTTTTTTTTTTTTTATTTCAGCATATTGTGGGGGTACAGATGTTTAGGTTACATATGTTGCCCCTCCTCCCCCAAGTCAGAGCTTCAAGCGTGTCCATCCCCCGGATGGTGTGCATCGCACTCGTTATGTATGCATATACCATCTCCTCCTCCCCACTCCCACCTGCCCGACACCCAATAAATGTTATTCTTATATGTGCACTTATGTGTTGATCAGTGAAACCAATTTGCTGGTGAGTACATGTGGTGCATATTTTTCCATTCTTGGGATATTTCACTTAGTAGAATGTGTTCCAGCTCTATCCAGGAGAATACAAGAGGTGCTATATCACCATTGTTTCTCAGAGCCGAATAGTACTCAATGGTATACATACACCACATTTTATTAATCCACTCATGTATTGATGGGCACTTGGGTTGTTTCCACATCTTTGCAATTGTGAATTGTGCTGCTATAAACATTCGGGTGCAGGTGTCTTTTTTATAGCGTGTCTTTTGTTCTTTTGTGTAGATCACCAGTAATGGGAAAATAAATAAATGGGACCTGATGGAATTAAAAAGCTTCTGCATAGCCAAAGAAACTGTTACAAGAGAAAACAGACAACCTACAGAAAGGGAGAAAATTTTCGCATGCTACAAATCCGATAAAGGGCTGATAACTAAAATCTATTTAGAACTCAGGAAAATCAGCAAGAAAAAATCAAACAACCCTATCAAAAAGTGGGCAAAGGACATGAACAGAAACTTTTCAAAAGAAGATAGAATAATGGCCAAAAAACATATGAAAAAATGCTCAACATCTCTAATCATCAGGGAAATGCAAATCAAAACCACAATGAGATATCACTTATCTCCAAAACAATAAATGTTGGCATGGATGAGGAGAGATAGGAACACTCATACACTACTGGTGGGACTGCAAACTAGTGTAACCTCTGTGGAAAGCAATATGGAGATACCTTAAAGAGATTCAAGTAAAAAATAAATTTCTTGAGCATGCTTTATATATCGCAAAGTAAAAGAAAAGTCTAACCCATGAAAAATATAGATCACATAGAAGAAACCTCAAAAAACTACTTTACTTCTGAGGCAAAGCATGATGATGATCAGCTTTGATATAGAATTTTATAGTAGTAAAATATTATTTAGCCATTTTTGTAAAAACAGATAGAATTATGAAAACTCAAATATATTAATGTTCCCTGATGAATTTTAACTGTCACAACATAAGTCTGAAATAAATGAGATAGATGTTTAAGGCAAAACTCACTTTTTTAATTTTTGTTTTTATTTCAGGATATTATAGGCACTTTTTATATAATATTTTTATAATATCTCTTAGAGAGTATAAACAATTTATGCTGTGTAAAATGTCAAATTATATATAGAGTCAACTTATAAATTTTGTGTCATGCATGTAAAATATGGAACGTACTCCCTGTGACAAATGCCATTAATCAAATACAGCACAAATAAAGATATGTGCTCATTTTCAATACATTTGAAGCAGTTGGCATGTAATTTGAAAGATATCTGAAATCACAAATGAGAAGAAGGTGCTAGTGATTTCAAATATGAAATTATTGAAAGCAAAATTTCATGTATTTATTTTTATATATTTATTAATTGTAATAAACTAAATCCTAATTATCAAATTCCAGACATTGTAAAAGAAGCAACAATTTGAAAATGATAAATATGTACACATATTTCAGTTTAGAATTGGAAATATCATTTGAATATATATCAGTTTTCATCAATAATAAGGGTAGACTGAAGTCCAATTAGAAAAAAAGGAAACTAATCATTGTAATTTATTATATAATGGAAAATGGCAGACCAGGACAAATAACAGAGAACGGGTAAGTCTTATTCTGCTGATTTATGTTTCAATATACTTGTATCTCCTTGCAGTCTCTTGGGAATTTTTCACAATTTTGTGTCATAAAATGATTATTTAAGTGTGGCAAAATAGTCACTATTACATTTTCTTCTATCATCCCTAGTGCTGGTGCATTGGTTACATTGACATATGCACTTATTCTGCTATTTTTGTAGTGCCTTATTTTTTATATAGAAAGAAGAAATTTTTAAATGATATTTCAGAAGTAAGAAATATATTTGTTGAAATAAAAACTTAGGTTTAAGTCTGTTATACAACTTGAATTAAAGATAAGGATCCTTTGTTAATCTTCTACATGTGGCTACCCAATTTTCCAGCACCATGTATTGAAAAGGATCCTTTTTCCCAGTGTATATTGTTGTCCACTTTGTGAAACATCAGATGGAAATATGTGAAAATATGTGGATGGTTTTATATCTGGGTTCTCTGTTCTGTTCCATTGGTCTATGTCTCTGTTCTTGTGCCATTACCATGTTGATTTAGTTACTATAGGCTTGTAGTATAGCTCAAAGTCTGGTAAATTGATGCCTCCCAATTTGTTCTTTTTGCTTAAGATTGCTTTTGCTATATGGAGTCTTCTCTGGTTCCATAAAAAGTGTAGAATTATTTTTTCTAGATCTGCAAAAAATGATGTTGCTATTTTAATAGGGATTTCCTTTAATCCGTAGATCATTTTGGGTAGTATAGACATTTTAACAATGTTGATTCTGCTGACCCATGAGCATGGCATGGTTTTCCACCTGTTTATGTCCTCTGTTATTTCCTTCCTCAGTGTTTCATAGTTCTCTCTGTAGAAGTCTTTTACCTCCTTAGTTAAATATATTCCTAGGTATTTTATTTTCTTTGTTGCTATTGTGAATGGTATTGAGTCTTTGATTTAGTTCTCATTTTGACTGTTATTGATGTATAGGAATGCTACTGATTACTGTACATTGATTTTGTAATCTGAGACTTTGCTGAATTTGTTTATCAATTCCAATAGTCTCATGGCAGAATCTTTGGGGTTTTCTAGATATAAGATCATATTGTCAGCAAAGAGCAATATCTAAGACATGAAACTATAAGAATTCTAGAAGAAAATGTGGGAAAAATTCTTCTAGATATCAGCCTAGGCAAAGAATTTATAAAGAAGACCCCAACAGCAATCAGAGAAAAAGCAAAAATTAATAAAGGGGACTTGATTAAATTAAAAAGCTTCTGCATAGCCAAGGAAACAATCAACAGAGCAAATAGACAACCTACAGAATGGAAGAAAATATTTGCATGCTATATATTCAATAAAGGGCTAATAACCAGAATCTACAAAGAACTCAAGCAAATCAGCAATAAAAAAATCAAACAATCCCATTAAAAGGTAGGCAAAAGACATAGAAAGGAGCTTTACAAAAGAAGATAGACTAATAGCCAATAAATATATGAAAAATGCTCAATATCTCTAATTATCAAGGAAATGCAAATCAAAACCACAATCAGATATCATCTAACTCCAATGAGAATGGCTTTTATCAAAAAGTCCCAAAACAACAGATGCTGGTGTGGATGCAGAGAGAAAGGAACACTTACACACTGTTGGTGGAACTGAAAATTAGTACAACCTCTATGGAAAACAGTATGAAGATTCCTCAAAGAACTAAAAGTAGACCTACCATTTGATCCAGAAGTCCCACTACTGGCTATTTACCCAAAGGAAAAAAAGTCATTTTATCAGAAAGACACCTACACTCGAAAGTTTGTAGAAGCAGAATCCACAATCGCAAAGATGTGGAATCAATCCAAGTGCCCATTATGAGTGGATTAATAAAATGTGATATGTATACCATGGAGTACTATTCAGCCATAAGAAAAAATGAGGAATTAATATTTTTTAACAACCTGGATAGAACTGGAAACCATTCTCCTAAGTGAAGTGTTGCAAGAATGGAAAAACAAATACCACATGTACTCACTATTAAATTGGAATTAACTGATCAGTACTGAGCACATATGGAAGTAAAACTCAATGGGTGAAATCACACCAAATGGGTACAGCGTATACTATCTGGGCGATGGGCACACTTATATTTTGACTCAAGCTGTACAAAAGCAATCCATGTAACCAAAACATTTGTACTCCCATAGTAATCTAAAACAAAAACAAAGAAAAATTGCCATTACATTTGGTTTAGGTACCCAAGAGGCAGATTGCAAGACAGAATCCTTCATGTAAGAGTTTCATTGGGCTGAATGCCTGTGAAGGATAAAGGGGTGTGGGAAGAGAGGAGTTAGGGCAAGCATCTGCTCTAAAATGCAGGTCTGACAATCAAGAAAGGAGAGAAGAAAGGAAGAAGGTTTTAGTAGAAATAGCCTGAGACTGTGGTGCACCTCTGAGAAAGTGTTAGCCAGTTTAGCAGGGAGCAGTAGTTGGGTTGGATTTGGGAGGTAGAAATGCATGCTTTTAGATCCATTCATAGCTTCCATCTTTGCCACCATGGTCACCTCCTGCAGTGGACCCATCCTGCCAGTTCTGAGGTGACAATGACAAAAGCTGGCTAATGCATAGTTGGCTGTTCAATGCCTCTTCCATGGTGATGCTTAAAATGTAACACGAAAATCTTCACTCTTCACACCCATTCTCGTATGTTTATCAACATGCCTATACTCTTGATCTCCAATTTTGCAGGTACATGACTAACTGTTCAGGCCACTGAACACTGTACAGGGATGTGATGTGCTGTGTATGTGTGTCTGCATGTGCATAACATAAACATCCTTTTCATTCCTCAGTTAACCAGAAAATTTCATTTCTTACTATGAGCATTTTTATACTTCTGCATTTTGAAATAAAGCAGGTAATTTACCTTCATGAGGTGTTAGTTTTCTTCTAAAGTTAATAAGTAGAAAAGTAATAGAGAAGATAAATTGTTTACACATGTTCATTTTCTTGAATGGACATATTTCTTGAAGATCTGTATGTAGGTATTTTTTTCTTCATTTTACCTTAAGATAAAGAGATTTTTACATTTAAAAATTTTCAAATGTTAAATTTTAACATTAAAGTTTTTTTTTTTTTTTTACCAAATGAGATTGGTAAAATTTAATTATCTTACACATTTTCTGTACTTAGAATTTCCAGTTGAATTTATGCATCTATGTCATAACTTATGATGCCATAATGTCTACTTCTAAGGAAAAGAACATTTGTTCTTGTTGATAGAACGTGGATAAATGCTGCTTACTTTATTAATCTTTATATTGTATTATACTTGATTGAAGGGTAGAGATTAAAGGAATGCTCTCTGTTTCAGTTTTTATTATGGAAATTTGTGTGCCAATATTTTTATTTCTGGCGCTACAACTGAAGTGGAATACTTGAAAGGAAAATATTAGTAGCACACTTTATGTAATAATATATGCCAACAGAGACTGCCCCTATATCTGGTGTATAATTTGCAATGTATTCAATAGCGTGGTCTCACAAATTATTATGAAAGAAATCCATAGCATGAACATTTCTTACATTTCAAGACATCTAAACTAGAATATAAGGTTATCTAAAAATAACCATACTTGGTTTTTCTTTTTAAGGTTTGTGAAAATAATGCTCAAAATCAGATAGAAAACAATATCTAAATATAATTGTATATGTGGAAAAATACAAGCATAACATCTTGTTGCATCTAGATACATGATTTATTAAACAAAAAACAAAGTATTATATATTCATTTGCCTAAAGTATTATTTTCCCTATTTCTTCATGTGATTGCAATTTAAGTGTTATCACATTATAAGTGGCATTGAGGCAATTTTCTACTCTCCATTTTATAAGTGCATATGAATTAGATAGTACTGATCGAATTTTGAGCTTTGATCCTTTCAGCAGTTTGTTTCAAAAGTTGTTACAAGTTACTATAATTCTATTATATTGATTTCTATTTTTTCAATCTTTATTAAATTTTTCTTTCCTTGCACCTGTGTTCTACTGCTTTAATGTGTTTCATTAATGTCATTTCTAAAATTGATACTGATTCATATCTCTGAAATTTTGTTAGGTATTCCTAAAACATTTTTATAAAGCAAATAGTAGGCTTCAGGTTAAAAAATGAAGTACACTCCATCTTTGCATTTTGGTCCCTTATTTCAGAACACTAAGATTTATTCAGGTCGGAAGAACGTATCGTCTCTACTCTCAGCAAATATTTCACTAGTCTTTCAATGACATATCAGTGGAAAATAAAAATGTAAAATTCCACCCGAAGGATGGACATATTTGAAACACAGATTCGGTGGGGGAACCAAGGGCAACACACGTAACTTAAACATCTGTATCCCCGTAATATGCTGAAATAAAAGAAAAAAAATGTAAAATTCCTTTAGTAATCTATTTTAGTGCCTATCAATTGACATTGGAAGGAGAGTATTGTAGGGCTAACCTAAATCCTGCATACCATAATATTTAATGTACATACTGCAATTGTACATATTATATGATATGTGTAATAGTACCACCTAATATTTATTGAATCCTAGTCAGTGTTCCAAATACTATGCCAAGCAATATGCATCACGTCCATTATGTCATTAAATCACTCTAATAATGCAATGGAGTTCATGGTATAAATATCTTCCTGGTACAGCTGATGATCTTAAAGCTTAGAAGGGTTGTATATCAGTAAGTCATAGGGTGTGCCCGACCTAGGGAGAGATATTACCTTGGGTAATTTGGCTAATAGAGAGACAAATCCAGGAGGAATTGACCATAGGAGACTTTCTGCTATGTGTGCTTCCCACATGGGCAGCAAGTCTTCCCTTGAAGAGGAATCTGGGCAATGCACCTTCCTATCTACCAAAGATGGTTTCTTAGAAGAGGAATTGCTAGTTAAAAGTATAGCAGACACTGCTAGTTGGCTAGTCAATAGCCACAATATTAATTCCAGCTTTCTTCTTTCAGAACTCATTTTCTAGCCTTCATTCACAGACCCACAATGATGTGTCAACTAGTATACATAGATGGAGATGGAGATGGAGATTGTAGGGTCTAACTTCAAGTAAAATGCTTTAAAAGCAGAAGCAGGGCTAGATGTAGATCAGTTGACCTGCACATTAAAGGACACGTACCCTCAAGATGGCTAAGTTGAAAGATAAAGTGGGAGGTAGGTCTTTGGTGAAATCCTAGAATACGCATACCAAACACAGGCTGGCTACCTCCAGACTTTTCCTTATTGGAGAGAGGTCAAATCCCTTGTTGGTTTAGGCACTGTTCTGAAAACTCTGTTTTTAGAAGTTAAATTCAATTACCAACGAATGGAAAGGAAAAGTACATTTCACATTTTGCTTATTATTACTAAATTTTTTTCCAAAAAGACCACTTTAACGTGTAGCCCACTATTGCTGCTAAAAAAAATTTCACCTCACACTTTCCCCAATACTTAACCATTATCAGTATTTTAAATTTAATTTGATAGTAAAATGGTCAAAAAGTTTTCACTTTCTTTTCCCAATGTTATTTAAATTGTATTTGCCTCATTAGCTGTGAGGTTGAACAGATCTTTATGATTTGATTGGCTACATTTCTCTTTTATGCTCTGATATTTTTTCTTGAGCAGTTTATCTTTTGCATTCTATATTTAAGAAGTTCTTTTATTTCATTTATTTTTCATGTTATTGTCTGGACATAAGGTACATGTAATAAAGTCAATCACAGTCTCTAATTAATGGGACACTACTTTAATGGTCTGAACAAAAATCTTCTCTTTCTTTTCTTATTTTCTTTGATTTTACATTTTTATTTTTATTCTATGTCATTTATTTTATTTTATCAGAAAAATATTATTGTTATTTTTATAGCTTTGTCAAATAAATATGATTAATTATAAAATTAATATTAAATATGCCAGTATATAGGGTGAAATTTATTACAAAGAATGGATTTATATATCTGACTCCAAATTCCTATTGTATTTAATCATTTATTATAGAAATTATGACTTAACTAAAATCAAATCCACTATGAGAAAGAATACTTAAAAATTTGTAATGGAGACATATAATTAGGTAAAATCACAGGCCCTTATTCTGAGTTTTAAGTTGCAGTCATAAAAGTATTCTCATTTATAGTTTCATAAATGAGATATGATTCTCTTCATGCCTAAATATCATGATTATTTTTTAAATGCAACTTTGTTATTATTTTGAATATAGGGATTATAACATGCCTTGCTTTCTTTAGAGCAAATTTAGTATGCATCAGTTGGTTTATACTTTCACCATTTTTAATGTCAAAGCTTAATAGAAAAATTATCTCTGTGGTCCCTAGGCTTTCCTTAATGCCATAAAGATGTTATCATTCAAATTTGTCATTAGTCACAGTCCACAAATGTAACATTAAAACTTTTAGTTATTTCAGAGTAAAAGTTCAATATATGTGACCAAACACTATCTGTATTTCATTCAGCAAATAAAGAAAAATAATAGATATTTTCTGTAATGCCTCCCATTAAACTATTACAAGTAGTTTTGAACTACAAATAGCTATTAATGAGAGTAAACACTAACAAGTATTCAGAACTCCACAAGTGAGAACCAAAGTTCAAAGAATACAAGGGCCTAGGGCCTTAAATTGCCCCATGGCTTATAAACAAGTCTAGGTCACACCTCCTGAAGTGATAAAATGTGTATGGGAAAAAATAACCAGAGGGAAAGGTTTTTAGAGAGGAAAATTTGGTGGTTTTTTTATTTTTCATTCAGGTTCATGTTGTTTTGGCCTATGCACACCCTTGAGGAAATTGTAGATGTTGCATTTATTTCTAAAAATATCTAATACAATCTTAAAATTGTCCTTTTACTAGTGAAAAATATATATTTTATAAATCATTGTTTCAATGAAGTTGAGCATAATTTCATGTAAACTGTGTATTGTATATATTAGGTAAATATAGATACATCTTTTTTCAGAACTCATATCACTTTAGTCATTCCATGAATATTTTATTATTTTTTACTTTAAAATATGACAGTCTCATTTTCCAAATTTTCAAAAATAAGAATAAGCTAAAAATAGAAAACTGTAGAGCCTATAATTCCACCAATTAAATAAGAGCAATATAAAACATGGTTTCTTTCTTTTCAAATTTGTATGTGTGTTTGTAAGTATATGCACATGAAATGACTTGTAGAATTATCTCAATACTAGACACTTGACTTTTTCTCTGTGTAAAAATATCTTTTGTATTATCTTTTTATCTTTTCACAGATACAAACTAAGGGGATTTCCACTGAACAGGGATTAGAAACTTGTTTTATATCTCCTCACCTCATTTTTAAAGTGGTCTCTCCCTAAACAAAGGTCTCTCAAAGAACAAACAAAAATTTTACATACTTTGCTAAAATTGAGTATTTTATTTTTAAGATGCCATGTCCTTAATTCCATGCCACTAAATATGCTTTAAAATATTATTGAAATGGAAAAATAATTATTTAACGAAAGCATCTTAACAAATTAAGCCAAAAAAAATCATTTTATAGGGTATTTAATTTATTGCTTTTTTTTTGGCTAGCCTAAACAATTAGGTTAATTCTATTTTAAATAGAACTAAGATGAATTTGGAAATGGACTGCATTTACATATTTTATATATATATATATAAAATATGTAACTGGGTTTTATATTAGTAAGAAGAACAAAGTCAGACTATAGGCTGATCCATGAAGACAAGTGGGTTTTCTTTCCTTATGCCAAGGCTGAGATCCTATTGAAGACAAAAATAAATGATTTTCCAGTGAACTATGAAATCTCAAAGATAGAATACTATAAGCTAGTTGACTCATGACTAAATTATCCTGGATATGTGGTGACTGCTGATTTGTCATGTCGAATTTCACAAACTCTGAATGGCTTTCTTCCTTTCAAATTCAAATCTTTCTCTCTAAATAAAGGACTCTTCCACAAGAGGGTGATGGGATTAACATTAAAAAGAGAAAATCGATTTATTGTGTTGTTGAATCAGAAGAAACTATTATTTCTATATATCTCTATATTCTATACATCTCTATAAAAATCCTGCTACATAAACTCATTAAACCTTCTTAGTTTCAAAGGTATCCAGACAAATTTAAATATCTGTAATTCTTATATCATTTTTGAGAAAAAATTTAAAATAAATACAAATAATAAGTTGACTTAGTTATTGTTTTGAGAAGCCCACATAAATTGGGGTTCTAGCACCAGAGTAGGTAGCAACCCTGCCCTAATGAGAAATGAAGGGGAGCTGGACATGGATGTTCCCAGAGTGCCTTTCACACGATACCTTTTTTACCCGGTGGATGGCCTAATGGCTAATTGTCTGATCTGTGACCAGAGATTGTCTCATAAGGGGGAAATTTGTTTATATAGCCAGACACCCTTATGGCTCTTGTCTAACCTGTGTCTAATTTATTCCTGCCTGACCATCACTCTGGTGTGGGAGCCTGACATTCCCCTCTACAATCCCGTGCCTGCGCCTGCCAGCGACCCGCTTTGTGTCATGGGAAAACCCTGCCTGGGGCAGCCCCTAATGCTTCAGCTGAAAGGCACAAATTCAATACATCACCACACAGTAGAAAACAAGTTCAAAGATTCTTTTCTTACAGATCTTAGGCAAGGAGGGCATAATGAGTCAAAAGGACAATCCTTCATCCCAGGCCCACTGGAGGCAGGAATAAAGAGTCGGGCAGAGAGCGAGAGAGCACATGACAGCTAGCATTATATATAAGGGAATAGGGTGTGGGTCACTCTAAATTCACGGGCAGATGCCTGAATCGTTCATATAAAGGAAGCAGAGAAAAGCAGGAAGCCCATTCTGCTTGGTAGGGAAGATGCTTCTAAGTTCTTATCTCTGAATACGAGCTTGAACCATATGGGTATGATGTAGAACTAGAAACAGTGCCAGGGATGACTGAGTCTGGCTTTGGTATGAAAAAGTTAAACTTGTATATACAAGATTGGTGGCAAGACAACATAAAATTATAAGAATTTACTACGGTTATTATATTTACTTTATTACTCACATAAAAATATTGCATTATCCATATATTCTATTATGGTGTAATAAAAACCATTTTCTACAAAGATTATGGTGTACATATTTACAAATTGAAATTTTAAAAGGGACAATAGAGAATTGTGCATTTAGCTAGCAGAAGAAAATGAACAGTTCTGCTTTCCCCATTAATGATCAAAAAGAAGAGAATTAGGTTCTATTGTTTTATTTATTTATTTTTTAAATTTCAGAATATTATGGGGGTACAAATGTTTTGGTTCCATGGATTGCTTTTTTCTGCTTGAATCAAAGTTGTGAGTGTGCCTGTCACCCAGATACTGTACCTTGCATCTGTTAAATATGATTTACCCATCCCCTTCTCCCCGCTTCTACCTGCATGATAGCCACTGCGTTTTATTTCCATCGGTGCACATGAGTGCTGATGGGTTAGTTTCAAATTGCTAGTAACTACATGTGGTGTTTGTTATTCTATTCTTGCCATATTTCACTTTTAGGAGAATCATCTCCAGTTCTATCCAGATTGTTGCAAAAGGTATTAATTCATTTTTTGTGACTGAATAGTACCCCATGGTATACATATGCCACATTTTATTAATCCACTCATGAACTGAGTGGGTCAACTTGAATTGAGTCCAGATTTTTGCAATTGTGAATTGTGCTGCAATAAATGTTAGAGCCCAAGTGTCTTTTTGATAAAATGACTTTTTTTTTCCTTTGGGTAAATACCCAGTAGTGGGATTGCTGCATCCAATGGTAGGTCTACTAGTAGTTCTTTGAAGAATCTGCATACTATTTTCCATAGAAGTTGCACTAGTTTGCAGTTCCACCACCAGTGTATAAGCATTCCTTTCTCTCCACATCCACGCCAACATCTATTGTTTGGGGACTCTTTGATAAAAGCCATTCTCACTGGAGTTAGGCGATATCTGATTGTGGTTTTGATTTGCATTTCTCTGATGATTAGTGATATTGAGCATTTTTTCATATGTTTATTGGCCATTAGTCTATCTTGTTTTGTAAAGTTTCTGTTCATGTCTTTTGCCCACTTTTTAATGGGGTCGTTTGATTTTTTTATTGCTGATTTGTTTGAGTTCTTTGTAGATTCTATTGATTAGCCCTTTATCAGATGTATAGCATGCAAATATTTTCTTCTATTCTATAGGTTGTCTATTTGCTCTGTTGATTGTTTAGTGACCCATCCTACATTCAGTGTTTTAAATGTTGTTATCAGAAGATCGAACAGGAACATCTTTTAGAAAGATTGGAGAAATAGCTTCTTTGTTTTTCTGGGTGGTTGGATTCATTATTAGCTTTTCTAACCCCTAACTGCCATTCTAAACCCAGTCTTGCTAGAGTTGGGTTTGATGGCTTCTGGAGCTCCCAAAGGCCTGTAGACACATCAGTCATTGCGTTAGTTTAAACTTTTCCCTGGCGTTGTGCACATAGTGTGGTGTCAGTAATTCTCAGAAAAGAAATAATATCACAGTTTAGAAAGTCTCGAGCTTGTTTGGGGTTATATCTTCTTAGTCCACTGCTTCTAGCACGTATGCCTATTTATTTATTTTTCCTTTTCATCTGGAAAATAATCTTGAAAATAGATTCTGGCTCTTTTGGATTCTAAGCTTTTTCGATTGATACTCATTTCTCAAGGGTTACTACTTTCTAATACATGTGTACAGGTTGTATCTTGGAATATTTCCAGATTTTGTAACAGCTATTGAGTTACTGCACTAAAACCTCAATAAATAAAACCAGAGCACATTTTCTAAAGTACAATAAAAACAGCTTGTTATTCCAAAATGACAAATAATAACTTTTCCACATTTTCCCCTTGTTCTGCACTATTAAGAATGAGGCATGTCACAAGAAAAATAATTTAATGTCAGAGATTTATCATGAAAAGTAGAATGCTTTACATTTCCAATAACACTGAAAACATGCAGACTATAAATAATCCCTGTAGAGGTGTCCATCCTCTATCCCTTCACCTTCCTGTCTTGCCAGGGAAGTTTAGCAAAAGAGGAGAGGAGATGTGCAATCAGATGATTCACAGAGCCGCTTTATCCTTTGACAATTATTATGTATAATTGCATTACTTTAAAAATGTTATTGGATTTGTTTCCTTACAAATTTTAGGATAAAACCCTCATAATTGTCTTAATTAGTTTTTATCAAAAAAGTTAAATTTTTGACAGGCTAAATTTTGACATGTTAAATTAGTAAAAGAGTGATTATTTTTTTGTGGCGGTGTTTGCACCATGCTTTTATCATCTGTGACAGGACAGGTTTTCATTGTTGTTGTTCTTTCTGTTCAGGTGGGATAGCCTAACACAGATAGGATTAGAATAGAGATAAATGGGTAGAAAACTTTGGAGATAACTGTTTGGATTGAGTCAGAAAAAAATCCTATTTCACGATCTTGAATTAGAATTGAAAAGACAACTGGGTCCGGGGGCAAATCGCAGTGTTTCCCAAAAAGTAATGCATTTGAAATTGACAAGAATAATTATAGTCTGTTTGAGAATGCGGAGAAAAAAAATCCTGCCTAACTGAAAATGGTAAATGCAGGGATGGTAATTATAACTACCATATATTTGACCTACGTCTTTAATATTCTTGGCAAGTTTAAGGAGAAATTTAATTAGAAGAACTTCCAAAGTTATTTTCTATTTTAAAAAAAGAAAGATAACACTTTAACATTTAATTACTGACTGTCAAAAAAGTAGAGTGAGTTAGCAGTTAATTTTGTCAACAATAAATCTGTTCAGAGTCAACTATTTTTTAAAGAATCTTTCATGTATATGTTTTTTTCAAAGATTCCTGATACACGTTGGATGTAATTAAAATTTCAAAAATTCCTCCAAGTTTTATTGTGTTTAATTCACTGAAACAACCTTTAGAGAGGGTTGCTTAAATTCACAAATTTAAGCAACATAGTGAAAATGAGTTGGCCTTGGATTCATTTCAATTGCCCAAGGACTCCCTCTTGGAATGCATTATAGAACTGAACAGAAGAAAAACAAAGACTGGGCATCCTTGATGATATAAGATTATTTATGTACATAGCATTTCATAGAAAGGTTAAACAATTTCTTTCCATTTATTGTTTATGTGCTTCTAAAGAGCTTCTTAAACTTTATGTATACTAGGGTTACCTGAAGAGAATGTTAAAAATGCAGATCTCTGTGTTCTAAATGCTAGAGACTTATTTTTGTTGTTGTTGTTATTTCAGAATATTACTGGGGTACAAACACTTTGGTTACATATATTGCCTTTGCACCAACCATGTCAGAGCTACAAGTGTGCCTATTCCCCAGAAAGTGCACAATACACCCCTTACGTGTGAGTATACCCCTCCCTTCCTCCTCTCTCCCACCTCTCCAACACCCAATAAATGTTACTTCCATATGTGCACGTAAGTGTTGATCAATTAGTGCCAATTTAATGGTGAGTACATGTGGTGCTTGTTTTTCCATCCGTGCGATACTTCACTTTGAAGAATGGGCTCCAGCTCCATCCAACATAATACAAGAGGTGTTAGTTCACCATTGTTTTTTGTGGCTAAATAGTATTCCAGGATATACATATACTCCATTTTATTAATCCACTCATGTATTGATGGGCACTGATTGTTGTTTCCACATCTTTCCAATTGTGAATTGTGCTGCTATAAACATTCAAGTCCAGGTGTCTTTATTATAGAGTGTCTTTTTATTTCCTTTGGGTAAATACCCAGTAATGGGATTGCTGGATCAAATGGTAGTTCTACTTTTAGTTCTTTGAGGTATCTCCATATTACTTTCCATAGAGCCATACTAATAGAGGTTGTACTAACAGAGGTTGTACTAATAGAGGTTGTACTAATGTGCTAGAGACGTATTTAGTGAGTTTGGAAATCTTTTTTAATAAGCACCTCAGATGCTTCATCTGCCAAAGTGAAATTATTTGCAAAATATTGATCTTGAAAATGTGAATCAATACCAATATTGGTTTCATATTTATAACTTCATCAACTGTCTACCAGAGTGATATGAGAAAGCTTGAAAGACATGTCCTAAAAGGAGCTTAGAAGAAGTGGGGGTGAGGAGGAGAAAATAATTTATTTGATAATATTGATAAAGGTAAATCCATTATAGTTGGCATGAACAGAGAGAACAATTTTATGATTAGAGCTACACACCTAGAAATACATTCTGGCTCAAGCTTCTGTCTTAAGGAAAGACTATTACCTATATGTTTCTTTCTAAACTACCCAGTACCACCAGGGTTAGAATTGAGACAGCGGATCAAGGTTGATTCTTTCTCTAGTTACGAAGATTGTGTACTCAGCTTTCTAAAAAGGATTTATTTATCATAACAGATTCTGGATGGATCATGCCAAATATCAAAATAAATCAGGGAAGTAAGTTAAAATGTTATTTTATTATTCTTTATTGGCTTGAAGTAAAATAATATGTACTTTTTTAATTTTGTAATTAATTTATATTATTATAACAACATTTGGTATAAAAAAGGAGAAAAAAAAACCTCCTATATGTCCCACTTACCTGAAGTAAGCATTATTTATATTGGGTGGTAGCAGATATTATCAAAATGTTTTTGAAGGAAGAAATATCCCATTCTTTGATTAAATCACTTCCAAGTAGGAATGAAGCTCCAGAGTCTCTAGAATTCAGATTTCTGGAAGAATTTACCCTAGATACATTGTATAAAAATAAATTTGTTTAAAAAAAGAAGAAAGCTAGTAGGAATGAATTCTGCCCCTTAGTAAGAATGATCTCAAGAAAAGTAAAAGGAAAAGTTAACTGTCGGATAAGGGCCAAAGCAAATATTTTGGAAAAATCTGTAAGCTTGTTTGGTGGAAATCTTCCAAGTGAAATTCTGTGTTTTATATGTTTAGTCCCCTCCCGATGGTTTCATAAATCTTCATGAATATTCAATCTTCGATATTACAATCGACAAAATATACTATGTGTAATGAATAGTATAAACACCAAGTCACACTATCAAGCAAAGCAATTATTTCCTGCCTTAGAAAATACAGACTCTCCTCCTAAACCTTGGCTTTCTAAGGGCACACAGACCATTCATCATAGATAGAAACCCAAAAGAAAACATCTTTATGTCTGGCTCAATGGATGTAGTACTACCTTTGACCCACTGGCCAGTTTGGGCAAGCCCTGTGGCCACACATCCATTTGCTACTAGGCAGAGAAAACTATCACTGCTTACAATCTTGAACAGTATTTTGAGAGACTGATACAGAAGTTTCATCTTTTATCTTTCCAAACACCAGGAAGAACACAAGTAGAGAAGGGCTCTGTATGAAGAACAGCTGTAACTTACAGATGACTCCTTTTGGAGTGCAATACGTACTAAACAAGGAGAAAATACCCATGAAGGAGTGAAAGACAATTATAGATCAAGAAAATTGAAGGGAGTTTCTTGCAATGGGAAGATGAATCTTTATCTGTACAAGTCATATTTGCATTGGACACTGGCTAAAAATCAAACAGTTTCCTTAAATATAGTTTACCTTCTTACCCAAAGTTAACAGATTACACAGATGTTCCTATGTTGAGGTAAGCAGTCCTAGAATGTGTGCAACTTCCATGATGAATTATGTGCCATGCATATAATATCCTAAAACAAGAATGTGGATTTTGCAGTGATAACTATAGAGACAGCAATCGAAACTCTTCAGCAAATATTTTGCAATAATTTCTGCATTTTTTTCTCTTTGTTTACAACCTCTTGTAGAATGTTCAGTTTTCTATTTTAATTTTTTAATTGATACATAATAATTGTACATATTTATTGGGTACAGTATGATATTTTGATTCATGTATATAATGTGTAATGATCAAAACAGGGGAATTAGCATATCCATCACCTCAAACATTTATCATTTCTTTGTGTTGTATTCAAAATTCTTTCTTCTAGCTATCCAAAAATTATTAATAAATTATTGTTAACTACAGTTATACTACAGTGCTATAGAACACTAAAACTTATTCCCCCAACTGTAATTTTGTATCATTTAAGCAATTTGTCGAGACCCAATGGAGAGGAATAGGATCAAAACAGGGGAATTAGCATATCCATCACCTCAAACATTTATCATTTCTTTGTGTTGTATTCAAAATTCTTTCTTCTAGTTATCCAAAAATTATTAATAAATTATTGTTAACTACAGTTATACTACAGTGCTATAGAACACTAAAACTTATTCCCCCAACTGTAATTTTGTATCATTTAAGCAACTTTTCTCTATCCTCTCTTCCCTCAACCCTTTCCAGCCTGTAGTAACCACAATTCTACTATTTCTATGTGCTTAACTTTTTTGGCTTCTGCATATGAAGGAGAACATGCAGTATTTATGTTTCAGTGCCCAGCTTATTCCACTTAACATAACGTCCTCTAGTCTCATCCCTGTTGCTGCGAATAATGGGATTTCATTTTTTATGTCTAAATGGTCTCCAGTTGTTTATATATACCACATTTTCTTTATCTGTTTATCTGTTGATGGACGGTAAGGTTAATTTCACATCTTGGCTATTATGAATAGTGCTGTTAACATAGAGGTGCACATATCTCTTCAATGTACTGATTTCACTCATTTCAGTCACCTTGCTTACATAACGCCACACTCAACAGAACTTGCAGTTTTGTTTGAAGAGATAAAATGATGTACCTTTTAAAGTTATTGTGTTATCAAATGTATATAGAAGCAAATTGAAAATCGCATTATCATCACTGTCTATTTCAATCAGATTTCTTTTTATAGTACTAGCTAGTTGATCCTATGCTTTTCAAGTCACCTTTTGAATTAAAAGTATGAATCTTCTTAATATTTCTATCATTTATTTAACTCACAGAGCTTTCTGACTTCTATGTTTGGACTATTTCATAGAAAGGAGAAATATATGCAATTAGAAATCAGAAAACTTTGATAAATTGTAGCTTCACAATTTATCCACTCCATGATATAGAGCAACACAAACATTGTTAACAGTATTTCCCTTATTTTTAAAAGGGAGATATTAGCATCTGCCTTTCATGTATTGCCATTTTTCTGTGAATATCAATTATGATAATTCAGAGAAAACCATGTTGTGAAACGTTAGGCCTGTACGAATATTAGCTAAGGAGATAATTATGGTACTTGGAAACCATAAGTAGAGATCTCTTTGAATTTTAGTTTCAGTGCAATGTGTTCCTATTGTACCTTCACTGATATCATGTAATTATAATAGAAAATAGATATATTGCATTAGAAGCTTTTAGACAGCTAAATTTCTTAAGTGTCTCAAAGTTTAAAATGAGCTGTATCAGTTTTACTTCAATAATGTTGATTGATAAAATGTTCCCATGATAAAAATATTTATGGGTTTTCTATTTTGTCATTATCAAGATTTGGACTCTTCAGCTACATAAAAGTGATGTTTACTTCTTAAAATAATTCTTTCAATATGGCCATTTGAGTATAACAATATTACATTGATTTGTATAAGTAAAGTATCAACCATAGGATTTGTAGTGCTAATCTCAGTGGCAGTTCTTAATTAAAAACTTTTTTATAAGCAATTGAATTTGTGTTGTCATTATATGATTA
>NW_012147853.1:2381285-2382701 GCF_000956105.1 Propithecus coquereli
TATATTTTTATTTCAATTTTTTATTTTTCTCAAGATATTATGGGGGTATTTCTAATGTGGCTTTGAAGTATATTTATGTAATATTTTCTCAGAGCCAAGCAGTCCTTTTTTACATATTAACAATAAGTAACGAATATTTTTATGAGTTCTCTCAAGTGTGAAATACATTATTACATCTCGAGATTTAAAAGTGGAAATGAGTTAGATGAAGAATAACCAGATTGGATGAAGGGGCAAACCAATCCTTGCTAGCTGAACAGTACACTGCTTGAGAAAATAATTTAACAATCAAAATTGCCATTTTTGAATAAGCATAGAAACTCAAACTTTATTAAGCAAATAAGAAATAAGTAACATTTGGTTCAGTATTTTTTAATATTGTGAGTCGTGACCTTTATTTTTCAGCTAAAGTCCTGTAGAAGGTTCCACTAAGAAATGTGTTGCAAAAAATCCATTCTTGGCATGGATCTGAGAATATTAAAACAAACAACATATTAGAACTTCTTAGGGTTTTTTTTTCAACTTAGAGATAGAAAGATACATCAATCATTCTCTCAATCTTTATTTCATATATAGTATGAAATATCATATTGGGGCATTTTAAGCATCCTATCAAAGTACCTAGTTTGGTTGTCACAACTTTGCTTCATTTTGTGTCTAAAGACATATATTTAAATGTTATGTAGCTGAATTAATTTAATAATAGATTTTGGAATATAAGTAAACACAATAACAAAACAATACCACTAAAGCAACACTAAAAACAAACACAAAATTCCAATTTTTGGTTTCTTTAAAAAAACTAAAATAAAAAGCAGCATAAGGTGTTGTAATGAATGAGGACTTTTAGTCAGACTGATTTTGTTACCAGTTTGTATCCTAGATTTAATTAGCTTCATAGATTTCCAAGTTACATATTTCTCTTCCTTGGGTTTCTTCTATTAATATAATTTAAGGAGTGGAACTATCTAAATGTAGGGTAATTCCTAGGATTAAATGAGATTATGTATGTGAAAGGATCTAACATAATAATCTTGGAACATTGTTCATGCCCAATAAAGATTCTTTTCCTTCCTTGATCTTTCTATATTGAAAATAATAAACTAAGGCATTTTCAATCTTACTGTCTTAAACTTTGTCTCCCAGAAAAATCTTGATTTACATCTTTAATTTTGTCTTTTTAAAAGCATGCAAGATCCTCTCAGTCTAGTCCCTTTCCAAAATCTTAAAGTACTAGGTAGTTATTCGTATAGATGGTGTATTAGTTTCCTAAGGCAGCCATAAAAAGTAGCATAAAATGGGTACCTTAAAGCAACAGAAATTTATTGTCTTACAGTGGTGGATGCTAGAGGTCTAAAATCAAGGTATTAGTAAATCCCTGCTCCCAATGCAGCCTGTAGGGAAGAATCTTTACTT
>NW_012147853.1:2382751-2384690 GCF_000956105.1 Propithecus coquereli
CTTTGAAACTGCTTACTTCTTTGGCAACACAAAAATTTAAACATCTGATTTTCTTTTCTACATGAGTCAATTTATCTACCACTGTGTGAATTTATAAATCTGGAGTCACTGGACTATCCTTCTACACTTAATGTTCAAAGAAGATAAAACTTGTTAGATATAATGGCTTTAAAATTAACCTCAATTCTTCCATTTATATTATTTGTATGTTAACATAGAAATTATTCTATCTGATTTCAGTTCTTCAGTCAGTTACTCAAAAATATCTGTTTGGTGCCTGCTTTGTACTAAACATTATTCTAGAAACAGATGAAAAGAGAAATGAACAAAAAATGGAAGTCCGTTGTCCTCATAGAGTTTGTATTCTAGTGAGCAAAGGTACAGTAAATTGTAAACCAATGAATGAACAAAATTATGTCATGTTATCATCATGCTATGATGGAAATCAAGAAAATAATTAGTCAGGGTCCCACTAGTAAACTGACAGCATATCTAAATTGAATAAGCAGATTTACAGTGGAATTATCAGAAAATTGTATTCGTTTGTTTGCTTGCTTGTGTGGTTTGTTTTCAAGAAGGGATTATTTACAAATGTTTGAGCTTAGTGGAACTGAATGGAACCACTTAGAGATGGTGCAATGACTTGTAGCTATAAATATGTGAGCCTTTACCACTCCTGTGCCTAAAGAGAGGATTTGTATGAAATTGCCCAGCACTCAACAACCAGTGATCTAGGTTTCGAGACACATATAACCCAAGAAAATTTCACAGAGAGGGAGATAAAATAATAATTTAACTGGCTTTGATCTCATCATCTCTGACCCCCTGCCAAAAATAAAAGACTGCATCTGACCACTTCTTACCCCCATCCTGGGCGCTGCAATAATCTAGCTCTTCCCTGGCTTCTATTCTTGCTTCCACATAATGTATGTTTATTCAACAGCCTGAATAACCAAACTCATAGCTAAAACCAGGCAGAACCCAGAGGTTCATACCAACCTTCCCAGGAAGAAGGCCAGGTGGAGAAACAGAGTGGATCCGGAAGGACAAATGGAAGATATTCAGCAGGTCTATGACATAGTAATTCAGTGGGCTGGGGGAAGGCAGGGAGAGATTATTGGGATGGAAAGGCCTTCCCGAGGAGGTAATATTCCTGTTTACAACTAAATAATGGAAGTGTTCTGCCAATTAAGAACCAACAATAAGAACATTATTTGCCAAGGACTTGAAATAGGGAAGAATTTGGTGTGTTCAAAGAATAGGAGAGAAACCAGAATGACCGGAACATTGTAAACAGTCAAAGAAGGCAGGAGATAGATGAGGACTGATACAGGAAAAGGCTGGTTATTTGCGCTGTTGGTAAATATCTTAAATATGAGATTTTTGTAGGTAGAAGAGGATAGTTGCCAAGGAGATGGAGAGAAATCAAAAGATGTAAGATATATTTTAAAATAAAAAGAATAGGTTTGCTAATATGTGGGATGTGGGAGATGGAGGAAATAATTTTTACTCCAGCAATAGGACATATGATTAGTAATTTACTGAGATGGAAAAGATTAAAGAAAAACAGCCTGATGAGGGGGCTAGGGATCAAGCATTCTGTGTTGGTGGAGTTAAGTGTAAAATGCCCAATAAATATCAAGGTGGAGATATCAGGGAAACTGTTTGATATCCAAGTCTCTACTTCAGAGTAGAGATCAGAGCTAATTATAAATTTGTTGCTGAAGTAATTATATTTAAAATTATAGTACTGAACAATTTCATCCAAGTAAACAGCACAGAATGAGAAAATAAAGATCTCAGGACCCAGCTTGGAGGTTACTGGAAATGATAAATGAAAAGATGGAAATATCACTGGATGATGCTGACTATTATCATGGACACATAGCATATTCTCCCATCAAGTTCATAAATGGAATTCCACGAGTTCTTCAACTTT
>NW_012147853.1:2386071-2387259 GCF_000956105.1 Propithecus coquereli
AATGCCCACAGGTATGTTTATACTTCTTACACCAAGAAATACCCAGTCAAAAAAGTTTGTGTTTGTCAGATTTAATACAAGATCATATTTTTTATAACTAGAAAGTATCAACTTGAAAGGCAAAAAAAAAAAAATCTGAGCTTTACTAGACAATGGAATAATTTAAAACTGCAGAATTAGTATAGAATAATTGAAATGGACTTTCATAAATCCCAAAGAAACACCAAGAGGAAAGCTTTGTTTGCAATATAATATTAGAAATGGAAGGGTCACTAGGAAACATTAAATCCAATTGCCTTGCTTTGGATGAAAGAAGAGACTACTTAACTTCTTTAGGATCACTGCATTGTTAAATAGCTGTCTGGGATTAAAAAGATTTCTTCTGATTCCAGTAGAGTGTTCTCAGCAACACAAAATGACTATCTCCCTTAACATGCTTTTCCCTTAACATAAGACTTTTATATGAAAATGATATTTTAATTTTCACTAAGCATTCCAAAATATGTTAAAAAAGAAAGTTGTACTTAATTATCAATTGTAAGATAGTAAAATTGGCAGAAAACAGTGCACTAGGTTTTATTATTGTAATGAATTTCCGTATGTTATTGTAAGTAAGGAAAGATATTGGAGATATGCTAAGTCCTAGATAAGAGAAAGAATTGAGTGAACATAATTAACAAATCTAAGGTAATAACAAAACAATAAGAAAGGAGATGGTATGGGAACATTTGGAAAAAAAGATCATAATTTACTCAAAAGCGTCTAATTACAATAATGATAATCTAGGGAGCCAAACTGAAGTTCACGCTAGCAACATAGAATAAAAGAGTATGTGTGTATATGTATATGTGTGTTTTCCTCATAATCTATCCAGTACTGTTTAGGTGATTTCAAAATTGCGTACACCTTTAAAGTCACTGAAAATAATTCATAAACATGAAAAACGCCAATAATATGAGGATTTCTGTCAGTAGAATAATGTTTCAATGTTGCTTACCACAGAATATATAATATAACTTCTAACAATTGTGTCATGAAGGACATACTGGCAGTGATTGCTCAGTAATGAGAATGCCCACTCTATATTTAGAAATGCGTCTTTGATACAAAAGATGTTGGACCCTAGGAAAATCTGGAACAAATGCTCCTGTTTTCAAACTGACAACATATTCCCAAGTGAAGTCAACT
>NW_012147853.1:2387309-2388869 GCF_000956105.1 Propithecus coquereli
TTCTACAGGAGATCCAGAAATGAGGATAACAGAGGATATTTGCCTTTACATTATAAAGAATGGTGTTAATTAGGTTTTGCAGATAGATGTTTCAAAACTTTAATGTAAAACCTCTTTAGTGTATCATTTCTACCTGCTTGGTGATTCTGCATTCTTGTGGGGTCTTCTGTCAATCTCTCTCTCTCTCTTTCTCTCTCTCCCCTCATTCTTTTCTTAACTTCTTATTAACTTAATACACCTGTCTCTAGGCACCTAATCATACTCCATTTTGCAAATCTTCGCTCAGTGTGTCTGCCTTTTCCCATGAGGTTCTCTCCTCAGAAGGAAGGTTCCTCTTTTACACACACACACACACACACACACACACACACACACACACACACACACCGAGTAGAAGACTTTAACAAACAACTAATTTACAGCCTCTTCCACATGTGCTATACTCTCTATTATCTGCCTTACTCTAATCTCTCTGACACCAAAATTTCTGCATGCTTCCCCTGCATGGTTATTTACTGACCTTTAGATTTTCTTTTTTTAAATTTCAAAATATTACAGGGGTACAAATGTTTTGGGTGCATGTATTTATTTTTTATGCTTGAGTCAGGGTTATACATATGCCCATCACCCAGATAGTGTCCATTGTACCTGTTAGGTAGGTTTTCGCTCATCCCCTCCTCCTTGCTCCCTTCTGCTTGATTTCCACTGAGTTTCACTCCCCTCTGTGCACATGTGTGCTTATTGGTGAGTTCCAGTTTAATAGTGAGTACATGTGGTATTTTTCCATTTTTTAGATACTTATCTTAGGATAACGGTCTACAGTGCTCAACATCACTAATTATCAGGGAAATGCAAATTAAAACCACAAGGAGGTATCACCTTACCCCAGTTAGAATGGCTTTTATTAAAAAGTCCAAAAACAATAGATGCTGGTGTGGATGCAGAGAGAAAAGAATGCTTATACACTGTTGGTGGGACTGCAAATTAGTACAACCTCTATGGAAAACAATATGGAGATTCTTCAAAGAATTAAAAGTAGACCTACCACTTGATCCAGCAATCCTACTACTGGGTATTTACCCAAAGGAAAAGAAGTCAATTTATCAAAAAGACACCTGCACTCAAAAGTTCATTGCAGCACAATTCACAATTGCAAAGATGTGGAATCAACCCAAGTGCCCATCAATTCATGAGTGGATTAATAAAATGTGGTTTATGCACACCGTGGAGTACTACTCAGCCATAAACATGATGGTGAACTAATACCTCTTGTATTACCCTGGATGGAGCTGGAGCCCATTCTTCTAAGTGAAGTATCACAAGAATGGAAAAACAAGCACCACATGTACTCACCATCAAATTGGCACTAACTGATCAACACTTATGTGCACATATGGAAAGTAACATTCATTGGGTGTCGGGCAGATGGGAGCGGGAACGAGGGTATGGGTACCTACACAGGCAATGGGTGCGGTGCACACCATCTGGGGGATGGTGCTCTTGAAGCTCTGACTCGGGTGGGGCAAGGGCAATATATGTAACCTAAACATTTGTACCCCC
>NW_012147853.1:2388919-2390713 GCF_000956105.1 Propithecus coquereli
AATCCAACTCAATCTATATAATATTTTAATTTCTTTTCCAGTTCAAAGCTAATCTTTCCAATCCCACTCCTGCTCCAAGCTCAGTTCTGACCCATAAATTCACAGACTAGTCGTGAAGGGGCTGGAATCTATTTACTCTCGTGTCTTTCTCCCTCTGTGATTTCTGGTCTTTTCTAGGTTTTAGGGCATGATTCAGGGGAATTTCAGGGTAATTATCTCTTAACTGAAGCTGATGTATTGGGGTACTTGTGTTATGACATATTTGTGACAAATAAATGCAGGGTTTCTCTTAAGTGCATTGCTTTTGTAGGTTCTTTGGAAATGGCTCTGCAAGAGGTGTTCGCTGTGCAACTCTGACAGGGAGCATGCTCACTTGGGCTGGCATTTAGGCCACCCCCTCAACTCCTGCCCTTCTAAGGATACACCACACAACATTGATCTTGTTTTTATTTTTATTACTCATTTAGTCCTCATAGGAAGTCCACTGTGGTGTGGTCTCTCAAAAAGACTCAGCCCTTAGCTATTAACTTAGGTGCTGTCATTAGTGTCCAGTGGAAAAATTTACACATGCTTGCCCAGCCAACCTTTGGAAATAGAGGCAACTCCCTGGCCTTTCTACTTCCCCTCTCATTTTGGGCTGTTCCAGCCATCCTTGACCCTTAACACTTCTGCAAGCCCTAGGAATAATCATTCATCAATCTCTATGCTTACCAAATTCTAGGGCACATGGGTCAAATAATTCCAATATGTTCTTGCTCTATGTATGGTAGCACCAGAGACCCACATTTCTTCAGGTCATATCTTTCTCCTCTTTTTTGCATGCAAGCCTAATTTATATACTAGTTTTCATGGAAATTTCTCATTTTAATTGGGATACAGGAAACACCCTTCTCACCCTACCCTATGGCTGTCTATGCTTAAAATTTAACTTTTAAAAAAATATTTCTTAATGAATCACTTACCTCTCCTCTAGTCTTTAGACTAGAGGAGCTAGCAAGGATCAATATTTAAATGACCAATATAGCTTACTTTTTGGCAAGTCCTCTGGAGTAGGTCTAGGACCATGTCTTATAATGTGCAGACAAATATTACCTATTACCTTCATATTTTGATCTCAGACAGGACTCTGAAACTTATTTATCTTCACCTTCCCTGTGGTGTACATAGTCAGGCATTTAAATACATGGGTTTGAAACCATAGCCATGTGGTTTTATAATTGCTATTTCTTTGGTGGTTCTAGAGTTTTATAATAGTCTTTAAAAAAATTTTTTCATATGAACTTTTCCCATAAATCTCCAGGCTCATAATCACACTTCATTTTGTAAACCATCCTTCAGTGGTTCTGCCTTCTACCATAAGATTCTTTCCTCAGGAGGAAGACTCCTCCTTTTCACATACACACAGTGCAACCAGAATGCATTATTTATGAGGTAGGATTAGATTGCCTGGGATTCCAGCCATAATACACACATTGCAATCTTTGAAATATTAAGATTCTTTAAAATGTTAATTTTATTCTTTAAATAGGCACATAAACTGGTTTTGAATGTTCTTCCTTAGACTTTTCCAAACCTGTGAAGGAGAAATGCATCACTCAGGTAAGGACTCTCTAGTGACATTCTGTCTCAGTGCATCAGTGGGACAATGGGGCTTTGATAATATATTGCCAAGTGTCACATATCAGTGAGCACTGGGGCAAGGAGAGAAGTCATTTTAATCAATTATTAGTGCTATGTATCATCACAGTGTCACTAGCTGGCACTCAAGAACACAAACCTAGGTAGGAGAGGTTA
>NW_012147853.1:2390763-2393066 GCF_000956105.1 Propithecus coquereli
TATTGCTGTTTTTTAGGATATGCCATTTAATAACTTTAAAATCATCCACTTCACTTAAATATAATCTTCAATGGCATCAATTAAATCAATTTTATATTTTAATTCATGAAAAATGTATACTTCAATTAAATCTTATTTAAATGGGTACCTACTTCAATTATTTTTATAAGACAACACTATCCATTAAATATTTCCTACGGCTTCATAGTAGGTATTTGCAAGTTGTGCTCCTTGGCTAATAGAATAGATATCTGAAATTTACTTTGAAATATGTAAAAAAAAAATGATTGATAGATGGGTAGATGGGTATACACATATATATTATAAAATAAATACAGTAATATATTAATGATAAAACTAATCATGTTCTATACCATAAATATATTCAATTTCTATTTGTTATTAAGATAAACAAAATGCAAAACTGAGTAGTGGGTATATGGTTGCTTATATTGAAAACTTCTTTCACATGTTTGAAAACTGTTGTACTATTATTTTAATAAAAAACTATACACACACATGCACACTCAAATTTTTTCTTTTCCTCTACTTGTCTGTACCTTAGGAATACAATTGTCCCACTGCATCTGTGGGGGATTGGTTCCAGGACCCTGGGGATACCAAAATTCATGGACTCTCAAATTCCTGATGTAAAATGACATAGTATTTGCATATAACCCATGCAGAGGTTCCCTGAAGGACATTATGTTAAGTGTAGTAAGCCAAGTTCAGAAAGACAAATATGGCATATTCTTGTTCATATGGGGGTACTACAAAAGTGGATTTCATGAAAATAGAGAGTAGATTTGTGCTTGCAGCAGGGCTGGAGGAGAGGGGAGAAGTGAGGGATGAAGAGAGGTTGATTGATGAGAACAAATATACACTTAGAAGAATAAAACCTGTTGTTCAATGGACCAGTGGGGTGACTTTGTTAACATTAATGAAGTATACATTTCAGAATAGCTGGAGTAGAGTAATTCAAATGTTCCTAGTGTAAGGAAGACTGTACCATCTTTATAGTAGAATGGAGGTGGGACATGAGTAAACTGGTTCCACACCTGGTTTAGTACTCTGCTATCATAATATTGAAATTCTTAGCTACTTTGAACAAATGGTTCCATATTGTAGGGTTCCATATATTTATTTGCACTGGGCCCCACAAATTATATATTCTGTCCTACATTTAGAACGTGTTTCTTAACTGTGTTGTTTTGACTTTTTAAATAACCATGATGTATAAAAAATTGTAGAGAGTTCAGAGAACACCTACCTTTTCCAATGGAGATTCATCAATTTCTCCACTAGCCAGAAAGAACAGGGAGTTATCTCATTAATCTCATTAGGAATGAAAGTCAAATAAAGTTGGGATGAATGCTTTTCTCATGAGCATATCAGCATACATTGTTCAAAAGAACATTAATATCTTCAGATTCTCTTTGTTTTTATAACTTTTTTGTCTTGTGTTTCACTATTCTAAAGTTAAAATATAGAAATTATCCTTCACTTTATGAAGTTTTTCAGTTTAGTGGTTATATAAAAGTGTCTACAATAATTGGTCAGTATATCCTCTTTCTTTCTGTGTCTAGAAATGATAAGCAGTTTTGCTCTTGCTATCTTAACTTTCTCTTTAAGCCTTCTTTATAGTCCATTTCCCCCCTCCCTCTTGGAATTAGACATATTTGCCTCAAATAAACAGCAACTCATCCATCTTTTCTTCATTTTATCTAGTCCACATTAATCTCTAAAACCAATTCTTAACACACCCAACCGACAACAGCTCATCAATACCATCTGCCTTATTTCTATTCCACTAAAGTCAAGAGATATGCTATTTGAGAGTATACATAAATTCTCCTCAGATACATTTCAAAAATCCTCACCCATATTACCATAGTCAGTGAAATAAATGAATGGGAGAGAAGTGTTTTAGAGAAGTCATTAATTTGTCATTACAATCATGTCAAAAATGTAAACCATTTTTATATCAATGGGGTATCCAATATTTTTGCTTTGTTTTATTTTATAGGGTTAAGAGCTAAGAACTTTGGGATTATCTGGCTATATATTGCTTAGTATTTCATAACTGAGAGCTATAAGAGCCTTTATAGTGTTAGATCTCTGAGAGAAACTGTTTCTTATATGAATCTATGTGTTTAATATACACAAAATTATGGATAACTATGTTAACAAACAGCAGTGGATTTTTTCATCCATGAAGCCATAAATTGAAATGTCATCTACTAAAAGAAAAGCCCTCAGAAGCATTTTTTGACTGAAACATGATTTTTTTTAAATAAGCATCT
>NW_012147853.1:2393116-2393946 GCF_000956105.1 Propithecus coquereli
AAACCAGACAAGTATACAACAAAAAAAGAAGACTGCAGGCCAATCACTGATGAACATAGATGCAAAAATGCTTGACAAAATATTAACAAAATGAATTCAACAACACATTTAAAAAGATCATTCATCATGATCAAATAGGTTTCATCCCTGAGACACAAGGGTAGTTCAACATACACAAATCAAAACACAAGATACATCACATTAAAATAACCAAGAATAAAAACCATGTGAAGAATAAAAACCATTGAAATCAATAGATGCTGAAAAAGCATTTCATAAAATTCAACATCCCTTTATGATTAAAAACTCTCAACAAACTGGTACAGAAGCAACATACCTCAAAATAATAAAGCGACAAACCCACAGTCAACATCATATTGAATGGGGAAAAATTGAAAGCCTCTCCTCTAAAATCTGGAGCAAAACAAGGATACCCTCTTTCACCACTTTTATTCAACAAACACTGGAAGTCCTGGTTAGAGCAATTAGGTAAGAGAAACAAATAATGGGCCTCCAAATTGGAAACAAAGAAGTCAAATTAGCCTTGTACACACATGACATGATCTTACATTTAGAAAAAAATAAACTTGAACAAAACAACTTGGAACTGATAAACAAATTCAATAAAGTTACAGGATACAAATGAACATACAAAAATCAGAAGCATTTCTATATGCCAACATCAAATAATCTGAAAAGATAATTTCAAAAGAAATTTTAAAAAAGCCAGCCCAATTACAATAGCTACAAAGAATATAAAATGCATGGGAATTAATTTAACCAAAAATGTGAAGGATCTATACAAGGAAAACTATGAAATACTAATGAAA
>NW_012147853.1:2393996-2396119 GCF_000956105.1 Propithecus coquereli
GATATTTCTATTTTCGGTCAACTCTGTGTATGGATTTTAAGCTATGTAGGGAAAGGCTAAGAAGAGACCACTGAGGATGTAGAAATTTAATTTAAATGAGCATGTCTGTGATGAAAATACTAGATGAAAAAAACCCCTGCTAAGTATAAATTGACATTTGGTGTACCTGATATAAATACGTAATGCCTTTATTTCTGTTCATATTAAAAGGGTATACATCATTTTATTTTTGTTTCTTCAGTTCACTATTCCTTGACTGGACTACCTAATAGCATCAAACTGGGGGAGATGTTAGTATGGGTAGTAGTTTAGTTCAGTGGCTCTTGAGTGAGATAGACTGTGCTTACCTTAGTCAGCTTGGGCTGCTGCAACAAAATACTATAGACTGTGTGGCTTAAACAATAAATATTTACTCCTCACTGTTCTGGACGCTGGGAAATTCAAGTTCAAGGTGCTATCAGATACGGTGTCTGCTGAGGGCACTCTTCCTGGTTTGTAGATAGTCATCTTCTCCAGTTCTCATCTAGCAGAGGGCAGACAGTGCAAGATGGCTCTCATTTCTCTTGTTATAAGGGAACTAATCCTATTGATAAGGGCTCTACCCTCATGAACTAATTACCTACCAAAGCCTTACCTTCAAATATCATTACATTAGGAGTTGGGATTTTAACAGATGAATTTTAGGGGGATACAGACATTCAGTACGTAACAGGGTGTGGCTCTTTCACTTACCAGGTACAACTTGTGGCGTGTTAGTTAAACTCTCCGTATCTCAATTTTCTCAATGATAAAATGGGGAAAATAATACTTATCCTACAAATAAGTGTAAAAGATAAAGTAACGTATATAAAGTGTTCAACACATCACCAGTCAATAAGTGAGTAAACATTCAACACCCATATTATTCTTTATCTTAATTTATTCTGTTGGACTTTTTTTCTTCTGTTATTCCCATCTCATCCTGATAACAGTAATGACAAATGAAGGCTGTCTTACCACAATTCCTCCAACCCCCCACACACATATACTCTTCTTGTAGGCATTTTTAATCATTCAGAGTACTGTTTCCACCCATCAAAGATTTCTGGGCAGCTGCCATAAATTAATTGTAGTTGGCTAAAAACTAAAAATCTAATTTCTATTTATAACATGGAATGCAACATTTTCTCTTATGACCTTCCTGGTTGTGACAGAAGCTCACCATTGCTCTAAACCTACTTTTCCTTTCTTCTATTGTAAAGAGCATCTTATGTGTGTATGTGGCTGCCTAGCCAGGAATTTCATTTCTAAGCTTTTCATAGCTAGAAGTGGCCATATGACTAAACATTCACAGACTGTGAGTGGAAAGAATTTTGTGCAACTTCCATGTACCTTGAATAATAGAAAATTCCTTGTTCTTCACTTTCTTTTTTCCTATTCTTTTGGTCTGCAATGTGGCAGTGGCCAACTTCAATTATGCAGATTAAGGCAGTGCCCTATATCTTAGGAGATGGTGGAGCAGGAAGAACCTCAGTTCCTGGTAAAACTACTGGTCCATAGCTGCCCTGATGGTATGAACTACTGATCTCCAAACTATTACAAAAAAAGAGAAAGGAACTGTTGCTGTATTTTAAGGAATCACCATTATAACACTTATAATTTATATTACTGAATACTGAATGGACAGCAGAAATGGAGTATATCCTCCCCAGTGTGGCATTGATGTGTCTTTAAAAAGAATACATTGTCAGTACCACTGTCTGTTGGATAGCTCCATGTAGAATGACAACAAACTAGTAGACTAGAATGATGTGATACAGGTTGATGAGATAATCAAGGTTCCCAAGGATTAGACTTTAGCAGAGAGCTGAAGAGAGGATGTAATCCCTGGGTTTTCCCTGAATTACTGTTGACCAATGTTGTGGATATTTTACCCTGTTTACTTCTAGTAGCTTTACACTATCAGCTTTACACGATCAGCTTTACACTATCTTACACTTAAGTATTTAATCCATTTCTAGTTGGTTTTTGTATATGGTGTGAGATGAGTTCAATTTAATTTTTTTTTTTTTTTGCTTATGAATATCAAGTTTTCCTAACAGCATTTGTTAAAGAGACTATTATTTCCCTATTGTGTGCTGCTG
>NW_012147853.1:2396169-2397668 GCF_000956105.1 Propithecus coquereli
AAAGGGTCTTCCCAACATCTTCATTTAGAATTCTTAAGGTTTCATGCCTTAGGTTTAAGTCTGTTATCCATCTTGAATTGATTTTTGTGAGAGGTGAGATAGTTTCTGATGGCTTGTTAGCAATCCTTATGATTCCTTGGTTTGCAACATTTCTATCTCTGCCTCTGTCATTATATGTTGTCTGTGTCTCTGTGTCTCTTGTCATCTTGTAAGGACACCAGTCATATTGGATTAAGGGTCCACCCTACCCCAGTATAACTTCATCTTAACTAATTACACATGCAATGACCGAGTTTTCCAAATAAAGTCACATCATGTGACAGCGAAGGTTAAGAGTTCAACGTATCATTATAGGGGAACAAAATTCATCCCGTAAGGGATGGGTATAGATGGAGACACAAAAAAGTTCTGTAAGGACTCTGTTATGAAATGAATGTTTGTGATCCCTAAAATGTACACAGTAAAACTTAATTCCCAATATGACAGTATTTGGAGGTGAAGACTTTGGGAAGTAATTCAGTCGTGAGGATGGTCCTCATGAATGAGGATTTATTCCATCATAAGAAGAGACACCAGAGCTTGCTCTCTCTCTCTTTCTGCTCTCCACAGTGTGAAGAAACAAAGAGAAGACAGAAATCTGCAAATCATGAAGCTGGCCCTCACCAGACATCAGAACTGCCAGAACATCAGTCTTGGATTTCCCAGCCTCTAGAAATGAATACATGTTATCTAAGCCACTCAATGTATGGTGTTTTGCTATAGCAGCTTGAGCGGGCTAAGATAGACACCACTAATCCTTATGCATTTTGCTTCAGATATGCTTTAAGGGCTTTCTCATCTATGATTCCTTTGTTTTTCTTCCTTGCCCCCATAGTTCTCTTGATATTTTCATACTTTAGCACTGCTGATTTCCCCATGTCCATCATTCTAATAACTCTTTTTCCTTTAGGTTTCTGGCCAAATTTATCAAGAGATTTTTTTGTGTGTGTTAATGGAACTGTGATTTAAATTGGTTTAGATGTGTCTTGAGGTGATTCTTATTCCAAAACTGAAAGAAAGGGAGAAAGGCAACATCATTAGCTCTACCTATAGGATAAATTATCTATAAGATGAATAGGTTGTATTTTTCTGTTAAAAATTTTTATACAATACAACTGTGTTTTCTTGTTCACATCAAAGAAGTTTTAATCTTTTTATGTCTCACCAAAGGCTCTTTTCCTTAACTTTAATTTGGGTTAGCCCCCTGGACTCTGGTAAATGTGTGTGTGTGTATGTGTGGTAATGGTAGTGGGAAAAGAGAGTTAAATCTACATCCTGAGAAGAATATAAAGAAAAAAAGGGAGTCTTTTCCTTTCACAGAAGATAAAAGCATAGTGCAAACTGTAAACCCTACCATGAAGAAATAATCATTCTGACTTTTACTAATTTAACATGTCAAAAAAGCATTCATTGTTCACACATCTCATTAGCTGTATTAGAAATAACTATATAAATTAATA
>NW_012147853.1:2397718-2399051 GCF_000956105.1 Propithecus coquereli
GTGTACTGATTATATTGTTTTAGGCTGGCACATAGAAAACTTCACTTTTGTAAGATAGTCTGTTTGACTTTTCATTCTTCCTTAATGGTTTTCATATTGAATTCTAATTTCCATTATGACAAACAAGGACATTAGTACCTTTATTATTATTATTTTTAATTAATATAATTTGTACATATTTATGGGGTACAGTGTAATATTATGTTTCATGTATACAATGTGTAATGATCATATCAGTATAATTAGGATCTCCATCACCTCAAATGTTTATCATTTCTTTGTGTTGGGAACATTCTAAATCTTCTATTCTAGCTATTTTAAAATGTAAAATAAAATATCGTTAACTATAGTTACCCTATAGTGCTACAGAACATTAAAACTTATTCCTCCAATTAACTGTACTTTTGTATCCTTTAACCATATTCACCTTATCCCAATTTCCCCTGTTCCCTTCCTAATGTCTATTAACCACTATTCTACTCTCTACTTCAATGAGATCAACTTTTTTAGCTTCCATATATAAGTTAAAACATGTGGTATTTATGTTTCTGTGCCTGGCTTATTTCACATACATAATGTCCTCCAGACTCATCCATGGTACTGCAAATGACAGGATTTCATTTTTTAATGGTTAAATAGTAGTCTATTGTGTGTGTGTGTATATATATCTATATATAAAACACATTTTATGTATCCATTAATTTTTTGATGGACATTTAGGTAGATTCCTTATCGTGGTTATTGTGAATAGTGTAATAAACATGGAATTGTTGATATCGCTTTGATATACTGATATCCTTTCTTTTGGATATATACCCAGTAATAGGATTGCTGGATCATGTGCAGTTTTTCGAGGAACCTCCATACTGTCTTCCATAATATATATACTAATTTCCATTCCAACCAACAGTAAATAAGAGTTCTGTTTTATCTGCATTCTCACCAACATTTGCTATTGTTTGACTTTTTGATCATAGCCATTATAAAAGGTATGAAGTAATATGTCAGTATGGTTATGCATTTATTTGCATTTCCCTGCACATTAGTGCTGTTGAACCCTTTTTTCATATGCCTTTTGGCCATTTGTATGTCTTCTTTTAAGTACTGTGTATATCACTTGCTCATTTTTAACCAGATTTTGTTGTTGTTGCTGTTGTTGAGTTGTTTGAGTTCCTTGTATATTCTGGATATTAATCCCTTACTGGACGAATGGCAAGGTTTGAAATATTGGATGTTGTCTCTTCACTTTGTTGACTCTTTCCTTTGCTATGTAGAAGCTTTTTAGCCTGATGTAACCCCACTTGTCTCTTTGTGCCTTTCTTGCTTATGCTTC
>NW_012147853.1:2399101-2400134 GCF_000956105.1 Propithecus coquereli
TCAACATCTCTAATCATCAGGGAAATGCAAATCAAAACCACAAAGAGACATCTCAAAACATTTTTACAGAGTATATTTCTAGTTAATCATTTTCAATATTACATTGCAAATCCATACATATTCAGAGATTATTTTAAGACACTCTTTGATTTACTATATAAAAGCTGTTTATAGCTCTCATTTTTTCTGTGACAATGTGGCATTAAAATTTTCAGAAAATCTCCCCTGACATCACCAACTTTCTTTTTAGATCAGTACTGTGGGACAGGGTGAAATGAGAACATGTCGCAATTACATTCCAGTCAATCCAACATCTGTTATGTAAACGATCTTATTCTAGGTGCAGCTAGCGATTTAATATTAATTAAGACATAACCTCTGCCCTACAGAAGATGGCGTTTAGTGGTGGAGACTGAAATATGCACAATATCTGTATTAGAAGACAGTGTGTGAATGTGCAAGTGAAAAAGCAATTACCAGAAGGTCAGAGAGTCACACAATAATCATGGAAGTGACGCTTGTGCTGGGTGCCAATGGGTGATTAGCATTTTGGTAGGTAGAAATGCGGAAGGGAATTCCAAAATTCGAGAAATAATAAGTAAAACTAAATGGGTAAATATTTACAATATGTTACAGGAGATAAGAAATAGTCTGGTAAAAATGGGTTGTAGTGTATACAGCACTCAAGTTAACTTGGACCCAGACCTAGGAAGCCCCGCCTAAGGACTTCACACTGTTTCCTGAAACTATGGCTGAGCTGGACTTTACAGATGTGCATTTTTATCTAATTTTGCTTTGTGTTCTCTATAGAAATAAATTTCAGAAAAAGTGAATAAAGTTATACAGGCATCTTTTTTTCAGTTCAAAATGCAAAAGCTTAATTGAAGTTCATAGGGAAAAATATGCAATTTTACAGCTTCCATTTGTTAATGAGCAAAGGCTATTATTTCCTAGCCCTCAAATTAATATCAAGGCCTTGTTTTCGTTACATGAACTATTTTTTAATTTACAAAGGTAATATTTGAATATATCA
>NW_012147853.1:2400184-2401534 GCF_000956105.1 Propithecus coquereli
TTGTGTTATCTACCGCTAGAATAGACATTCAAAGTATCTACTTAAACATCATCTAATAAGATACATTATAAATAAGTCTAGCTTTAGGAGGACTTAATGACACTTGTACAATCTAACTTGTACTGTTATCACAAACTTAAGCAAAAACAGATCATTTATGTAGTCCAAAATTTGTTCATGATTATTAAATCCAATTTCAAGCATCTCATTTGTTTTTCACGAGTAATGGTCTAGATACCTGAGGAAAAAAACTGATGAGTTAATCTTATGGTGTATGTATAGGTTTCAGGGAGTTATGATGAGAAAGTAAGCTGACAAAACCTAGGATGGAAACTGAGTTTGCAAAGTTGTTTCAGTTGGTCCCATTATCTGTAAAGAACAGAAACTCACTTTTGAACTGATTTAAATTAGTCATAATTAGAAGTCTTAAGTTGCAGTGGATGTCAGGTTTGATTTTGTGCAGTGACGCTGGCTCACTTTTTTTGGTCAAGACTTTGCATTACTTTGGCAGTGTTCTCTACTGTGTGTTTTCTTTGTCTTCGGACTAGTTTACTACCATTGTGCTGGTGAAATGCCATAACTGACCAGTTTTGACATCAGCCAACCATAAATACTGAGGAGGAGAAGGCCGTTAAGCATTTTATTCAATTCCTTCCATTTACTGATTAATAAATTTAGTGCAGCAGACATCAATTATCTACCATTGAATGATGATTGTACATGAATGTGATTTCTAATGATTATTCCACAAGTTAGGAAAATACTTAAAGTGTTCAGGGAAAAGGAATGAGCTCATCAGCCAATCTCCTTTGATGTCTCCTCCTCTGATTCCAACATATTATTATCCTATCAAAAGAGTCTGCTACCACCCAGAGGACTTAGAAGGGTTCGTACTTTTGTTAATTCTAGATATGGTTCAGGTTTAGATACCTGTCTTTAGAAAGCCTGGCACACGAATTCTCAAACAGTTGTTTTTGTAATAAATCAACTTGGGGTAGGATACATCATTCTCAACCTGTCACAATATATGTACCTTGCCTGTAAAACTTGAAATTCTCTCCATTTCTCACCCCATATCTTGGACCACCCCTTTCTTCTCATTGAGTTGACTCCATTATTCTAGGTCTTACATTCTCCTTAGAACCAAGATACTGTCACTGTGACCTGCAGTTTATATTCTGTGGAAAATTGTCTTTTCCTCTTTTCCTCCCTATCCAATAAAGGAAGAATCACTTCCCATTCCTAACAGGGCAATTATCTTTTTCCCTGGGCACCTAGGTGACAGTTTTTTCTGCTTCAAAAGGAAATTCCAGCAGCTAATTGAAATTTTGAGAATCCTCATTAAAAAAA
>NW_012147853.1:2402591-2402882 GCF_000956105.1 Propithecus coquereli
ACTAACTCACAGCATTCCTGTGACATCTTTATTTTCTTTTTAATTTCTCAAGATAGGTTTTACTAAATGTGAGTCCTTATTATAATCTCCATTTGCTAATCCAGTCTTAGAAGAGACAATTTTGAAAAGAGCATAATTGCCACCTAGGACTCTTTGATTCTTCATAGAACAAAATGAATAATTTGATTTACCAATATCTGAAAAGACTATGTAAAGTTACAGTGGACAGGAGAGCAGGGATGATTTTCCTTACTGTATGTATCCATTACTGTGAAAAGTGAATGATTTTTA
>NW_012147853.1:2413451-2414066 GCF_000956105.1 Propithecus coquereli
TTGCCTATACCTAATATTTTCCCTTTTACTAAGACCTCTGCTCAGAGGATTTGGGCATAAAAAGTATATATTGATTAAACTTAACATGCTGTGATAGTAATCCTAAAACTTTTATAGGATCTAACAGAATCCAAAATACTGACTTTTAAAGCTCAAAATTATAACAGGCAAAACATATTACCCTTTTTGTATCAACACAATCTTGGGAGCAAATAAAAGAAATAACATAGTGACTCTTTAGAAGTATTGTCAGGATACCTTAATAATGAGACAACCATGGAGTACACATTGTTTTACTTTGTAGGCTCATAACAGGTGTCCTCGGGAAGGCTGTATTGCCTCCCAACACAAACGTTTTATGGCTAGATTGAAGAAAACAGTTATACTTTTGAAAATGAATCAATACATTGAAAAGGCTCTGTTAATACATGCCAGTCACGTAGAGAATCACATGCCTCTTTTGCGCTATAAGCTTAAAAAATCAGCTATTTCTGATCGTGAAATTAATTCATAGTCCATGTAGAGAATTTGAGAAGTATCGAAATGTAAAATAATCAAATAAACAAAAGTCCTCCAATTAAAAAAAACAGTGACAAGAATTAATGATAGTTTGGA
>NW_012147853.1:2414116-2414967 GCF_000956105.1 Propithecus coquereli
AAACTTTTCAAAAGAAGATAGACTAATGTTCGAGAAACATGAAAAAAAAGCTCAACATCTCTAATCATCGGGGAAATACAAATCAAAACTACAATGAGATATCACTTAACTTCAGTAAGAATGGCTTTTATAAAAAAGTCCCAAAACAACAAATGTTGGCATGGAGGTGGAGAGATAAGAACACACATACACTGCTGGTGGGACTGCGAACTAGCACAACCTCAATGGAAAGTAATACGGAGATACCTCAAAGAACTGAAAGTAGAACTGCCATTCAATCCAGCAATCCCACTACTGGGTATCTACCCAAAGGAAAAAAAGACATTCTAAAAAAAAGACACCTGCACTCAAATGTTTGTAGCAGCACAATTCACAATTGCAAAGATGTGAATTGTGTCAACCCAAGTGTCCATCAGTACATGAGTGGATCAATAAAATATGGTATATGCAGACCATGGAGTACTACTCAGTTGTTTAAAAATGATGAACTACCTATTGTATTATCCTGGATAGAGCTGGAGCCCATTCTTCTAAGTGAAGTATCACAAGAATGGAAAAACAAACACCACATGTACTCACCATTAAATTGGTACTAATTGATCAACACTAATGTGTGCATACGGGAAGTAACATTCATCAGGTGTCGGGAAGGAGGGAGGAGGAAGAAGCTTGTGGGTAAATCCACACCTGACAAATGCAGTGGGCGTGCCTGGGGTATGAGCAAGCTTGCCGGGCGCTGCAAAGGCAATTTATGTAACCAAAGCATTTGTACCCCTGTAAGACTCTGAAATTAAAAAAAAAGAAGTTGGCATGGACACAACTATCACAGCATAAATAAACAGGTAAATATG
>NW_012147853.1:2417597-2418898 GCF_000956105.1 Propithecus coquereli
TTTGCAAATTGTAAGAACTGGAATTGGACAATAAGATATCTGAAAGCAGAATGAGTGCTTTAAAAACTAAGGACTCTTCTAGCAATCTCTATTTTAAGAAGGTACAAGTATTTTTATTACATGGGTATCTTATATAATGCTTAAGTCAGGGCTTTTGGTGCACCCATCATGAGAATAATGTTCATTGTACCCAATAGGTAAGTTTTTATCCCACACTCACTCTCATGCCCTCATGCCCTCTGGTTTCTCATGTCCTTTACATCACTTTATGACCATGCACACACATCATCAATGTTAGCTCCCACTTATTAGTCAGAACTTACGGTATTTGGTTTTCCATTCCTGTGTAGGTGGAGTGGGTACAGGAATGGGGAGCTAGTATTAGCTGCCTAACCCTTTCAACTATGTATATTTTCTTTTATCTTGGTTAATGCACTTACTCAGTACTCTTGTTCAGTATGTGAGTGTGGAAAAGTCAGTTCGTAATAATTAAGTTTTAATAGTGTTATTGCTATTTCACTTGAAATTATATTTTATATTGTTCTACTGTATTAAGGACAACTTCAAGTCAATCTCCTTCCTCTTAAAACTCTTTCATTAAATGTGGATGTGAATATCTCAATCAACTAGCTCTGGTATCAGGATTCATGTGTTCTGGGATAAATTATCTGTATTGGTGGAACTTACCCCATGGTGATCTTTTAAAAAGATACATACAGCTATTCTAATCTACAATTAATTATTTCTGCCTCAATGAACTTTCCTCCCTTATGTTACTAGTGTCATCTGATACAACTTAGATAATTACCCAGCCAATATTCCTGTGAACTTGCAGGGAGAAAATAAGCAATTTTTGAAAATGTCATTAATTCTAATGGGTCACTTGGGTCAAAGTCAGAAAATTACTGCTTTAGGGTGGACCAAACAATGCCCTTGAGATCTAAAACAGTTAATGCAATTCCCTTACTTAAAATTTAATTAACACTGGGATTTAGCACACTTGAGAATCTTTGTGGCGAATTTCCAGTTGGCAATAAATACTCTTGTTCTCACTCCTACTTAAGCAAATCACACAAGGGTGATATATTTAGATGCTGACTGGCTATTTCCTTTATTTCTAACTAAGTGAGTTTTGACCCTGTGTAACCAGTATCAGGGTGCACATTAGAGAACAAAAATTTGGCAGAAGCATACAGCAATGATGAAGATAAATTTTAAACTTAAAGTAGGCCAAGGGCAATATCCTCTTGTGCTCACATGTCACTATCTTTTTCTAGTAACACTTCCAAAAAATGGTTAGC
>NW_012147853.1:2418948-2420403 GCF_000956105.1 Propithecus coquereli
GAACTACCTATTGTATTATCCTGGATAGAGCTGGAGCCCATTCTTCTAAGTGAAGTATCACAAGAATGGAAAAACAAACACCACATGTACTCACCATTAAATTGGTACTAATTGATCAACACTAATGTGTGCATACGGGAAGTAACATTCATCAGGTGTCGGGAAGGAGGGAGGAGGAAGAAGCTCGTGGGTAAATCCACACCTGACAAATGCAGTGAGCGTGCCTGGGGTATGAGCAAGCTTGCCGGGCGCTGCAAAGGCAATTTATGTAACCAAAGCATTTGTACCCCTGTAATACTCTGAAATTAAAAAAAAAGAAGTTGGCATGGACACAACTATCACAGCATAAATAAACAGGTAAATATGGCTAATAGCCATATTCCTGCCGAATTCAGAAGATTTCATACTGTTTTTTAAATTTTCCTGGATACAGACTAGCTTTCTGAAGGACTGGAGCCTACATTTGAGTAAATTATGGCATGGACAGAATAATCTTCTGCTAGCCAACAATCAGGCCAGAACTAAAAATAAGATAATATTATTCGGAGCCTCAAGTTATCTCTACCATTTTCATGTAAAACATTAAAAAAAAAAAAAGGGGGATAGATAAAGATATGGCAATAGAATAGGAGCCCAACAGAGCAAAAAGACAAAAAAGTTTAAAAACATATCCATAGTTCATCCAAATTATGAAATTATCAGTCACAGGCTATGAAATAAATATGATTAACATGTTAAAGAAAATATTTTGGGGAAAGCATTGGCAACTATAAAAATACCATGCTAAAGTCTACAATTGAAAATGCAATAACTAAAATTTTGAACTTAATGTATCTTAAAATCTAATCGGATACAACAAAAAAGGAAATGGGTGAGTTGGAAGGCAGGATAGAAGAAAATGGCACTTTTAAAGTAATGAAAGGCAGTAACAATCAACCAAAAATATCCTTTAAGAGTAAAGGTAAAATGTGTCACTTAGAGGAAATTATATAGTTGGTCACTGGGAAAACTTACTCAAGAATATACTACTTTGCATTCTTTGGGTAGAAAAATAATAACTATAAGTAAAAGTTCTGGCATGCAGAAAGGAAAGATAAATAGAGGACTGCCTTAATATGTGGGTAATTAGTTTTATAAAAGAACAATAATAGCACAAACATTTTTATTTATTTCTCTGTCTCCATCTATCATCTATCTATCTAAATACATAACAACTGTATTGCATAAGGTAGGAAGGCATAAATACAAGCGAAATATTCCAAGATCAATGATATGTGAAGTAAATTATAAAATAATTTCTTTGTATTAGACAACAGGAACACAGATTGCACTTTCTAGAGTAATCAATAAACAATAGTGAAAGAATGTATAATTAATGAGCTAATAGAGTGCAAAATATATAAACAAAAAATCAAAGGAGGAGAAAAAAATAAACAAGAGAAAAACAAGTAAAAA
>NW_012147853.1:2420453-2421486 GCF_000956105.1 Propithecus coquereli
CTGAAATACTTTTCCTATGTTTTCTTCTAGTACTTTCATAATTTTGGGAGTTACACTTAAATTTTAATTCATTTTGAGTTGATTGGTATGTTTGGTGAGAGATGGGGGTCTAGTTTCACTCTTCTACATATGGATATCCAGTTTTCCCAGCACCATTTATTGAAGAGACTTTTCTTTACCCAGTGTATGTTCTCGGCACTTTGTTGAAAATCAGTTGGCTATAGACATGAAGCTTTATTTCTGGGTTCTCTATTCTGTTCCATTGGTTTATGTGTCTGTTTTTATTCTTGATCTTTTTAATTAATTCAGTTCTGATTTTAATTCCATCAACAATTAAACACCTGTACTACATAACTTTGTGCTGATCTATTGTGAAAATTTCCAGATAAGTCACACAATTCCCATCAAAGTTGATGGTACGACATGCTAATTGCCCATGTGCCAGGATGAAAATTGCCCCATGGTGCTTAATAACCCTTAAAATTCCCCACTTCTTACCCTTGCTACCAAATGTTAATAATCAGATTGTGCCAGCTAACAGCCCATACTTACATATAGAATGTGAAAAGGAAATGAGCATACAGCAGGAAATTTTTTCTAGGGGATTTGTACTATGTTATATTTTGAATACATAGGTATTAATCATAAAGCTCTGAGCTTATGCTGAATTAATGTATTGAAAGTAATATTAATGTAAGATAATTCTTGCATACTTCTATGCAACATGAAGTTAAATTTGATTCAACTTTTAGGCCAGATTCTGCAAAATAAAGGGAAATGCTGATATTCTCACCAAAGAGATAAAATTGGACATGTGGCTTACTGAGATCTGTTTTGCTCATCTTCTTATAGATTTCTTGCATGTTTGTAATTTGGGAATGAAAACATTTCCTTTGAAAGCTTGGAGAAAAAAAAGGTACATTACTTTATTGTTTTTATTTTTGATTTTATCTCTTGAAAGTAATTTTGATACAATACTTGAAGAGAAAATACTTTGAAATTATTGAATAATTTGGGCATTTTTTATTAAATA
>NW_012147853.1:2422261-2422857 GCF_000956105.1 Propithecus coquereli
ATATTAATGGTATTTTCATTTACATGCATGTCCATATGTGTTAGCCTATTATTCAAACAAATAACAATAATAACAACCTAAGCAAGAAAAGGGAGGGTAGAGAAGATATGTATCTGGAACACTCCACCAAAATATTAATTTGATTAAGATTTTATGTTCTCCTAATTTACTCTTAAATTAGGAAAGTAAATAGTATGTGCATATTAGTATGTCATACTTCATTATATATAATTATACCTATATATCATATATTCAGTTATATTCAACATTACATATTAGATCATATAATTCTACATAATATAGTATATAATACAGTTGCCTAAAATAAATTTTTTGTATATGGGAAATAAAAAATAGAAAAATTAGGTTTATTGTAAAATATTAATAAAAATAATACTAAGAATCCATACTATCATTTTGAAATCTTAGAAAAGGTGAATTGATAAGTTCAAATTTTAAAAAGAATATTGATTATATTCAAATGCAGGAGTAAAGGGAAGTTAAGTAATCAGGTGATGCTACAGATAAGAATATGAAATCATGTTTTCTAAAAATCAAAAACATATTACAAGAAAAATAAGATATTTTAAAATCTT
>NW_012147853.1:2423406-2423745 GCF_000956105.1 Propithecus coquereli
AGTAGTTAGAATCCAGGATACTGCTAAGTATCAAAATGCACGGGACAGCTCCCCATAATAAAGTATTTCCTGATGCAAGATGCCATTCATGCCAAGATTGAGAAACCCTGCTTTAGATATTAAAATTATTATTTCTAAAATTGTCCCAGGGAAGATTATAGAGTATGTGTATAATAGATGAGGCTAGTCTAGGTAACAAATCACTAAATGTGCTCATCCTAAATATAGGACATATCTTTTAGGGGAGAATATTTACTTCTATTTTTACAAAGACATTTATTTGTTTTAATATTTGTTACGTTTGGGTCTTGTTCATCTGGTGCTAAGCTTTGTGAGGAT
>NW_012147853.1:2423913-2424496 GCF_000956105.1 Propithecus coquereli
CGGACTTGGAGGGGAGGGAGGGTAAGGGCATCATACGTAACCTAATCATCTGTATCCCCATAACATGCTGAAATAAAAAAAAAAAGAAATATTAGAAAAATAGTAATTATAAAGGTAATGGAATAGGATAGCTTTAGGGGCAGGCAATACTCCATGGATAAATATAATGAAAAACTGGGGGCAATAACTTATCAATTAAAAGCTAAATATGAACAGATAGTACCTCTTTTACAGTATATAAAAAGCCTCTCATATCTAGCAGTGAATGGGCAAAGAAAGCTGAGTATCATGTCTTGAATTTTTATCATGAAAGTAACAAACTCAGAAGAAAGTGAAATTCTTGCCCTAGGTAGGACTGCTATGCTAACATCAGTGCCCTATTAATAAAGAATGGGGCACTTCCCTATGGGTTGAGGTTGATGAACTTGAGAACCTTAAATCTTCAGATCTCCTCCAGACACACTGATTCTTCAAAAGTGTCCATGCTTCCTTGCTAAGGGGTAGTGCTCTCTGCTTGCTTGGAGGTGGTGCAGACATCCCTTCCCTTCGTGATGTGAGACGTGGAGAAGCAGATGATGCTTTT
>NW_012147853.1:2424546-2426139 GCF_000956105.1 Propithecus coquereli
AGAAATATATTTGATGCTAATAAAAATAATATTTCCTCTTTTCTAACAATTGTAAATATTTAATCATTTTTTTCTTACTGCAATGACTAGAAACTTTCACATCACTAGTATGTCATAAAGGGGAAAATTAGCAACTCTTTTATATTCCTAACCATGATTTTATAGACCTTGTGCTTTACTAATAAATTAATGATGTGGCTTGTAGTAAAATGAAGAAATCAATATCATGTTAAGGAAATATCCTGTTATCCATAGTGAGATTTTATCGATAACTAGCACTGATATCTATCGAATGTCTTTACTATATATTAGCACATTTTAAACTAGTTCTGTTAAGTAATTACTATGTTTAAAAAATAATTTACTGATCAACTATTATTTTGCAATAGAGGGATAGTTCCTTTCAATTATGCTGAAATATTATTTAATCTTCTTTGCATTTGATTTCATAGAATGTGTAAAAAATTTTTACTTCAAGTTTAGAATTGTGATTGGTTTAAATTAGTATTGTCCAAAGTTTTGTGACCACAACAATAAATCTATGAAACACTACACTGAAAAGGCATTTGCTTATGTAATGATTTTGGAAAATTCTACGTAAAATTTCACAATGTACATCAGCATATTCAAGGCTTTTAAAGTTTCAGGGAAATCATGAAATAAATTTATTCAATTTTATTTAACTCAGAACATTCCAAATTTATTCGAACAAGGCATTTTTTTCCTGAAAACTACTAAGAAATTGCTTTGTGCTGTTCAGAACACATTTTCGAAATATTGGCTTAAGGAGTTCTACTCAGCCACAAAAAGCAGCAATGATCTAGCACCTCTTGTATTATCCTGGTTAGAGCTGGAGCCCATTCTACTAAGTGAAGTAACACAAGAATGGAAAAATAAGCTCCACATGTACTCACCATCAAGTTGATATTAACTGATCAACACTTAAGAGCACATATAGTGATAACATTCATTGGGTGTCAGGCAGATGGGAGCGGGGAGGAGGGGATGGATATATACATACCTAAAGGGTATGGTGCACACCGTCTGGGGGATGGACACGCTTGAAGCTCTGATTGGGAGGGGAGGTGGGGGAAGGGCAATATACGTAACCTAAACATTTGTACTCCCATAATATGCTGAAATTAAAAAAAAAAGAAGTTAAAAAAAATCTCTTTATGGGAAGGCATTTAGGATTAATTGAGAATTAGATTAATTTCCAGTTTTTTAAAAAAGATTATCAATGAATAATTTGCAGTGTTGAGTATCTTCAATAGTTAGATATAAAACAAAATGAATAAAGGAATAAATTTTGAATGCAATGAGCTTTGTAACTTTTAGTAGAACTGATAAAAATAAAAACAATGATTTGAATCCCTCAGATATTTAAAGCTAAACATTATGTTTTAACTCTTTTATTTTAAGATTGAGAGTGCAAAATGTCTCAAAATTTTAAAATCAAGTATTGGCGAATGAATACCAAAAAAGTACATTCATTTTTTATGTGATATTCTATTTAGAATTTGAGAACTCTATTACAAAAACTCTTCAACTTCATTGTTCTTATTATAATTCTTATGTATGATTAGAAATTAT
>NW_012147853.1:2430659-2431811 GCF_000956105.1 Propithecus coquereli
TATTAATATATCTGAATTTCTAATAAAGAAAAATCTTAAAGGCAGTCTGGGTTGTTTTGGACTAGCAAAGTATTGAAATATTTACTTCTAGGCTGGGTGCAGTGGCTCATGCCTACATTCCTAGAACTCTGGGAGGCCGAGGTGGGAGGATCGCTTGAGGTCAGGAGTTTGAGACCAGCCTGAGCAAGAGCGAGATCCCATCTCTACAAAAAACAGAAAACTTAGCTGGGCATAATGGCGTGTGCCTGTAGTCCCAGCTACTAGGGAGGCTGAGACAGGAGAATCCCTTGAGCCCAGGAGTTGGAAGTCACTGTAAGCTAAGCTGATGCCACATCACTCTAGTCCGGATGACAGAGCAAGACTTTTGTCTCAAAATAAATAAATAAATATTTACTTCTAGATAAATCATCTTTAGAAATTTTAGCAATATATGTGTACATGGTTTTTTTTAGCGAATATTTACAACCATATCTTTCTTTCTGAAGTTAGTATTGCCTTTCATTTTGTAGAAACATAAAATCTTAGTCATAGTCATGAGAAAATTTACAGATAAGTGTCTTAATCCAAAAGGTAGATAAAACCAGAATGCCATGGTAAAATTGTCTTTTGTCCTAGTATAGTGAATTCTGGGCAATGCAGGGGTGTGAAAGTCCAGTTCACTGCCCCAACAAGGGTACTCTACAGGGCCTTCCTAGCTTCATATTACTGTACGGAGTTGGCTGAGACATTTGCTGTGACTTCCTTGCAGACAAATTCCCCCTCCTCGCAATATTGCTTCTTTCCCTTTTTTCACTGGTATAAGTCCTGAGAGCACTTTCTAATGAACATCCTATTGGAAAATCTCCATCTCTGAGTTTACTTTCCAGGTAAACCAACCTCTCTGAGTCTGTACCAGGAGAAGCCAATGAAAGAAGATGCTCAAATGAGATTTTGAAGTCAAGCTTGATCACCTATTGGCTGAGTGACAATAAAGAATATCCTCTTAGCACTAAGTAGTGTGTGGATAAACTCTGGCCCAGGGAAACAGTATAACTTAAAATTTCATCTGGTGGTGAACTCAGTGGTATATCAGTAGGGAAAAAAATGCAACTAGCAGGTGAAAAGTATGAGATATTTACTAGTGCAACCTCTGTGGAAAGCAATATGGAGATA
>NW_012147853.1:2434171-2434932 GCF_000956105.1 Propithecus coquereli
CTTGATTCTCACCTAGATCTTGTGCTTATGTCTGTCACCAATTTATGTTCCATGGCAACAGCTAATTTATAATTTCTGTTGCATTAAAATTCTAGACTACAGTAGATTTGACCCCCTCTTTGCTTGTTAGTGACTATATCACATGTCCGATCTAAGTAATAAGTGATAAATGAATGGGTCTTTTAACAGCAAATGATTTTCAGAACCTAAAGTGGTCCCCAAAGAAACGTGGAGTCTTCAGGGACAGTATCTGTGGACCCCAGGGCTAACCTCTGATTTTACTCCAGTGACTCAGGTCCAGAAGCTGTGACCAAATGGAGAGATGTCTGACAAGATGGTTACAGTCTTCTGAGCTTATTCCTTCTTCTGTGGACTACACGGGTTGAAATTTCCTGAAATTGATTGAGAATATATATATTTACTACTGATAATTTCACTACTATGAACACACATAAGAACTATTCTCTCTTAATATTACATCTTTTGACACTTTATCAGGTTTAGAGTTATCATAGGCTTAATTTTTTTAAATGCAGTCCTTTTATTTTTACATATATTATGGTTTCTTTTTAAAATTATCCAATAAAAGAAAAATAGATAAAGGGATAGGTTGGATTATTAATATATTATGCAAGAAATTATTTCCAAGTATTAATTTTCATATTGTAAACATCAAAACTTGAATTCCCACTGAGTTTAATTATAGTAGCATTAAGAATTATTAAATGATATTAACAATTTTATATATTCTCTTGGGTTCT
>NW_012147853.1:2434982-2437511 GCF_000956105.1 Propithecus coquereli
ATATAAAGAACTCTTAAAATTCAACACTTAAAAGTAGCAAACAGCCCAATTGGAAAATGAGCAAAAGACATTTCACAAAAGAATATATACAGATGGCAAATAAGCCCATGAAAAATTGTTCAATATCATAGGACAATAGAAAAATGCAATGTGATATCACTACATAATTATCAGAATGGCTAAAATAAAAAATAGTGAGAACGCCAAGATGCCAAGAAACTAGATCACTCATACATTGCTGATGGGAGTATAAAATGGTATAACCACTTGGGAAAACAATTTGGCAAATTAAGTAACTAAACATGTGACTGCTATACAAAGCAGATATTACATCTGGCATTTATTGTGAGAAATGAAGACTTATATTCACCCCAAAACCTTAATGTTTATACATTCAGTATACATTCATACATGAATGTTTACAGAAGTTCTGTTTGTAATCACCCACAACTGGAAATGACCTAGTTGTCCTTCAGCAGCTGAATGGTCAAATACATTATGATGCAGCCATATCATGGAGTACTAGACAGTAATATAAAGGAATAAACTATTGATATACATAAAAATATAAATGAATTGCCAGAAAATTGTGCTGAGTTGAAAAGAAGCCAATCCCAAATAACTACGGTTCCATGTTGTATGATTCCTTTTATATGTCATTCTTGAAATGACAAAATTACAGAAATGGAGACCAGATTAATGATTGCCAGGGTTTAAGGGAATAGATGTGGAAGAGAAGCAGGGGTGGCTATCAAGGACATTGTTGATGGACACGTGACGGAAATGTTTTGTGTATTGAGTGTTTCAATGTCAATATCCTGGTTGTTGTACATTATATACTATATCTCTCTGGATTATTTCTTATATCTACATGCGCATCTACAGTTATTGTAAAATAAAACGTAATCAAAAAGAAAAAAAGTAATGAGTTAAAACTGCAAGTGTTGCCCAATTAACACCAAATTAGAAGGCAAGGTTGGTAAAATATGATTCAATGAGTAAATAAAACACAGTTAAAATTTAGCAGACTTTTGGCAAATTTGAACTTTCAACGTTTTGTTTTGACCACAAAAATATTTTGAAAAAGAAGACTGTATTAGTTTGTTAGGGCTGCCATAACAAAATACCACAAATTGGGTGGCTTGAACAACAGAAATGTATTTTCTCACAGTTCTGGAGGCTAGACGTTCAAGATTTAGATGTTAACAGTTTTTGGTTTCTACTGAGCCCTCTCTCCTTGGCTTGCAGGTGGCTGCTTTCCTGTTGTGTCCTCACCCCTTTGCCTGTGTGTGGTCTATCCTAATATTTTCCTCTTATAAGGACATCCATCATATTGGATTACCCCCAACATGACCTTATTTTAATATAATTACCTCTTTAGAAGACTTATCTCCAAATACAGTCATATTCTGAATTAAGTGTCAGGACTTCAACATATGAATTTTGAGAGGGACACAATTCAACCAATAACAGAGACCAACATTTAGAAATTAAGGAATTACAAGTAAAATTTCAGATTTCTAGGTTATTTTTACAGCCCACAATTAGGGCAACGATTAGTAGCACCTGAGGATTGAATCCTGCTTCAAAAGCACATGCACTCATGCACTCGAACATTTGTAAAACTTGTACACCCCCCCAACACAAAATCATAGAGTGCCCTCTTTACTTCTTTATTAAATCCTTGGCCTTTGTGTCATTGAGTTTGTGATATCTGGAATAAGGAATCATACCATTTTCTGATTGAGTAGGGAGAGAAAAGTCAAGAGAAAGGCACTGAAAGGAGATGCATAAGGGCTCCATAAACAAGCAGTCTTCTTTACAATGTTGTAAGCAGTGCACTTTAATCGTCACACAGCAGCAGCAAGTTGGTTGACATTTGCAGAGAGCAGAGTGACTCCCTCAAAAGGGCTTAAAAACATTGTATCAAAAGTGAATTGGTCTGTTATTTTAATCTTTCTTTATTCTTCTTTGTTCGAGTTGACTTTTTCCCCCAAGCTTTGCCCTTTCAATTTACCAAATATACTGGTGGCATACAGTGCAATGTACTGGTTTATTGAGAGTATTTCTATTAACGTAAAGAAATGGTCATTCTTAATTCAGACAGTTAAATCAGGTTGGCAGCCATGTCACTGTAGTTTGTGCACGAAAACATTTTTCTAGATGAGGACAGTCAATCCTTTTATTAGCGTGAAAGCTACAAAAGAAGAAAAAGAATATGTGACAGATATTTCCTTAAATGCAAAGCAAAAGTTCAAATTCTACACAATGCAAAATGGAGAAGTGATGTGAGACGTGGAGAAGCAGATGATGCTTTTTTTATACTGGAGCATAAAGGGAACTTGCTGACAAAGGACTGGGGTCATGTTTGCAACTCTGCAGTATATTGTTTAGTTGCCCAGATTTACTTAGTAGAATGTCACTAATCAGCTCACTGAGAGACAATACCTGGAAAAAATTTATGTATGCCATTGAAATAACATAAGGCAGTTTTATTTCAGACAATAAAATATATATTAATAAACAATG
>NW_012147853.1:2448233-2449192 GCF_000956105.1 Propithecus coquereli
CACTGAGTTTAATTATAGTAGCATTAAGAATTATTAAATGATATTAACAATTTTATATATTCTCTTGGGTTCTTAATTTTACCTCCTGAAAAATGTAATTCTTATTGTTCCTTTGTTGTCATAGTACTTTTTTCTGAATTGAGCAATAATCCATTTGTATTATTTAATGATTTTTAATTAGGCCCTCTGCACCAATTTTAAGACATTTTGGTAAAAGAACCATCAAGGAAGTATTTTGGTTTAGATATAAATAAATTCTCCCTTACATTTAAATGGAAAACCATTTTTTTGATTTATTATGACTCTATTCCGTTCCCTGCCACATCTAATCATAAAGAGAGATTGAAATAAAAAAGGTATATATAAAATAACCTATGAACAAATTGTACAGCCATTCTGAGTCTAAGGTGTGTTCTAACTTCTGACCTTTCCCAACACACTTTTACTATTTCCTATAGCAAAAAACTAACTTACTTAACTAAACTGACAAAACCTCTGTTTGATGGACTGAACATGATACATGACTGTGTAATTCGGGGTATAGGATGTGGTATTTTGGGTTCAAAACCAAGCTCTCTCAGTTAATAGCTGTGCCTCTTTGGGCATGTTACTCAAATGCTCATGTTTAAAAACATGTACTTCATGTTTTTTACTTGTTAATAATAGGACATGTTAATACCTAAAGAAGTAACATGTGAAGAATGCCTAGCAAGGCTGGCACATGATGAGATCCCAATAAATGACAGAAAAAATAAAGTCCCCAAGTTTTATCCTAAAGAAAGACTTCTCTTTTATAGAATTGTGGAATTACAAAAGAGGGAGGCGTGTCAGAGACCAAGAAGCAGCTGATACATTTCTGTCATGAGGAACATAAAATATACTATTGAGTATTTTTCCTCCTTGTTATCTTTCATGGGCCTTATTTTTCACTTTTACTTAAATGTTGTATGTAGGTTAAT
>NW_012147853.1:2450797-2453416 GCF_000956105.1 Propithecus coquereli
CTTCTATTTATATTTTAAAAACACAATCTTTTATTAATTTCCAAAATTTAATGTTTTTTAAGCAAAATTGTCTCACTAATTATTTCTAGGTGGAAAATGTAAGAGTTTTATTCAGAGTTCACGTCTCTCCCTTTATCCAAACCATCAAACTCATAGCATGAAGACATTTTAGAGAAGCTATCCAAGTGTTTCTGCAGGAGATTGCCAAAAAGTGTACCAACCCTAAGGATAAATCAACTGTGGCTAGTTTGGTAGGCATAATTCTGTGTGTTCTAGAGAAACCTGAACACATATTTGAAATGAAAAGAAAGAAACTTCCTGAAATTACAACAAACATCAAGCTTAATCTTTCACTTGCCATTTTTAAAAAAATTATTTCTATATATTGGCTAAAAGCTTTACAGTGTAAAATCCTACTGTAAGATACATTATATTTTGCCTTAAGAGATCATTAAAATGCAATTAAAAGATAGGTTTTTAATTTAATAAATTGAAAATGCAAAGACTAACCTGCCTCAGAAGGAAAAATATGCACTTGGATGGTTGACATTATCAGAAAAATCTAACGAAAGGCTTTAAATACCATTTAGCAAATGGGCACATCTGTATTTTATAAAGTGAACTTATATATCCTTCAAGACACATTATGAATATTTTATAGTGATAGGTAGAGTAGGAAGGGATAGTACATTAATCAAGAGTATATTATTGTCTAAATGCCTCTAGGACAGACTGCATAACATAGTACGTATTGTATGTTCTAAGCTGTTTCAACAGTAATAGCATACTTCTGCCACTGAATTCTTTAATGCATAATAAATACTATAATCATACTGAGAATCAAAATTTTCTGTAGGATGTCTGTCCATTCCAATGGAACATTTTTTAAAATTTTACTTACTTTTTATATTTTATGAGCAGAGAGCTCTGCAATGTGAGTGACTTACCACACATTCATGTCTAACGATCTTAACATCAGAGTAATAAATACATCCAGTATGAATGTTGATTTTATAATAAGGACATTAGTTCAACATTGCTTTGAGAAGGTATTTTGTTCCCGTTATGCCCAAAGTCTCATTTTTTATACAATTATGCTGTAAATTGGCCTCTTTTTTTAAATAAGAAAAGAATATTAGAGAAGCTCTGTGGCTGCTCTAACAACAATATACAGTATCACTGCTAGAATGAGAGCTTGGAAAGCGATCTTTTATGATTAAACATTAAATATTTCTTCAGATTGTAAATCCACATGTTATGTTTTTAGGGTTAAGGCAATTTTTATTTAAAATCAGTCATTGGTCTCAGAAGAGACATTCAAACATCATCCCTCAGAGCATTTGTTCATGTTACAAGAGACATGAAAAAGAAAATCACCAAGATTGAGATTTGTAGAGAAAAGAAATCAATTTTCTCATAACTGTATAATTTTTCTACTTTTTCCTCCTTGCATTACTATGGTTTTTAAATAGACACATAAGTAGACATTTATTCTGTTATTAGTATTATGATACAATAAGAAGTGTTAAACTTTATTTGGTTTGGCACCTATATTTAAGAGGAAAAACACTCCAGTAACCTGAGATGATACTGTTCATGCTTCTTTTTCAAAATTACCGTGTGATCTATGTTTTATCTCTCTTTCTGTTGCCCACTGTTGAATAAAGATGCAACCAAAGATCAAAGATTACAGGCGGACCACAAATCTTAGACTTAGATTAAAGTCTAAGAAAGGAAGCTGACTTGGTGTTCTGAGTTAAAATATAATGTGTCTTTGAAGAGAATTTCAGTTTCAATAAGCCAGTATGAACTGTTGCTCTCTGAGGATAATGCATTATTATTCTGTATGGTGTTTACCAGACAATCAGAAACAGAAAGTGTTTCTGATATAGTTATTACAAACACAAAGATGCTATAGATGGAAAGAAAATGAGAGGCAAGAAAAGAGATTCAAGGTTGGAGTTTGAATTAAAACAGTATTTATAGCTACCTAGGGCACTAGAATTCAAATGTCAGTATTATTTAACCCGGTGAGGTCCAACTATCAAAATTATTGTCTTTTGATTACACATTTTACTAAGGTTTTCTGGCATATATTAACCAAGCTATTATACATTTTGCTTTTAACCAATTGAATAAATTAATAAATTTCATTTATCATATTTATTCTATTTTTTCACAGACTATCATTGAAAGAATTTTGAATATACTGAGAAGCCAAAGGGAAAAATCATTTCATGGTTATCTTGATCGCTTGGGTCTGCAAAACCGGAGTCTTTCTCGAAAGCTACTATGAATCCATTTCTTCTACATCTTATATGGCTTTATCAGTGGGTGATAATGATGGCTTCTAAAATATAGTTACATTTTTTAATTTTCATTTACACCAATCCATTCGCTACACAGAAAACAGAATGAGCTGTAAGATATGCAACTCTAATCATGACATGCATCTGCATAAATCACGTCAATGGGCTTCCAGCTGCAGTTTAAATATCATTCTTCTCTGACCAGTTTATCTAAAATTGATTCTTTCTTATTAATAGCTAGGGTAAAATTCTACTTATTTATAGAACTTACCATAGTGTATAATAATATATATGATTATATACATATAAA
>NW_012147853.1:2454715-2455468 GCF_000956105.1 Propithecus coquereli
GTGGTACTTTTTAGAAATAATTGGAACTTGAGTATGGGATTGGCCTGTAATGTTTCAAAATCTCAAAAACCATAGTTGATTGAACAACTGAAACTTTATTTCAAGCAGCAGAGGGGACTTAAATGAATGGTTTTTAATTTGCTGGATTTAAAGAGGAAGGATGTGCCCCAGTGCACCATTCTTTCTTTTTAAAATGAGAAACTGCTTTATAATAGAGTCTGTGTTCTCAGGCTGGAAAAACTCTAAGATTTGAAATTTCTAGTATGATAAACTCCTTAGAGTTCTGACCATTTTGGAAAATCCAAAGGAGTAATTAACTGTGAAGAAAGTAATCATGTATGAATAATTTAAATGGTCTTATGTTAGCTTGAGTTTAATGATCTTCACAAATTTCAAATTGCAAATGGAGGTCTAATTGCTTTTTACTCTTTCCTTTTTCACATAATTATTGGGAATAAACTATTTATATAAATATTTTGTAATTTAGCATATCTTTTTGTAATAGATACCTGAGAATTATCTTGAATTTGATATATGTCTAGTCATAACACTTACACGTGCTTTTTAGTTAGTCTTAAATTAGAATTGACTCTTGAACAATGCAGGGATTGGGGTACTGACTCTCATGCAGTAGAAAATCTGCATATAAATTTGACTCCCCAGAAACTTAACTACTCAGCCTACTGTTGATCAGAAGCCTTACTGTTAACAAGAACAGTCAATTGACATGTATTTCATATATGTATTATATAT
>NW_012147853.1:2457426-2458357 GCF_000956105.1 Propithecus coquereli
ATTGAAATGATGCTGCTAAGAAAAATGCTACTATGTGAAAACAAAAAGTTCATTAAATTCAATTGGAAAATCATGATTTATTCCATTCTAATGCAAACTATCTAAAGTAATTATACAGATGACTAATATGTATCTGTTTATATATATTAACATTTTAAAACTAAATAAATCTAGCTTGAAAGTTATTGTACCCTTCAAAAGTGAAAAAGACAACTTTGGTAGTGATTAATGGAGGGGAGGGGAGGAAAGCAACATTCTATTTCTTCACCAGATTTTCAACTTTTTAGAAGTTTATGATTTTCTTCACTCAAACTTCAGTTTTGAATCATATTAGAGCACTGAAAAATATCTGTAAGAAAAAATTAAACAAAACACTGTGTGCTCTGAAACACATGGAAATATTGCATGTGGACATCAGGCTGAAGACCTGTAGAAGACCTGTGCTTTTCATTCCTTCAGTGTACATACACGAATCAATTCATTTGGGACTTGTTTAGGGTGCACTCAAGTATGGCAAGCAATTCATTTATTTCCATGTAATATTCTCTGAATAGTAACTGTTGAATTGTGTAAATTGGTGAATAGTGTTTTTGTCTGAAACAATGATCACACGATATTGCTTTTCATATTATATTTTTGCATTTTATTTTGGGTGAAAAGCCATTACACACATACATACATATATAGTAAAGTTTTTGTTCCTAAAGTGAATTAACTCTTCAAGAATAATGTAACCAAAAAATCATTAACTAAATAGTTACTATGTCAGGTATTTATACAATTCACTTACCTGTTCTAATGTTGATGGACATTTGAGTTTGTTTCCAATTTGGAACTGTTACTCCAAGCAACTTTTGGTGGACACATGTACATATTTCTGTTGGGCACATACATAGTAGCAGAATTGCTGCATCAAAGATTAGGCTCAGGC
>NW_012147853.1:2458407-2460280 GCF_000956105.1 Propithecus coquereli
TTATTAAGTGGAAGTGGGTCATCATAAAGGTCTTCATCCTTATTGTCTTCCCATTGAGTAAGAGAAGCAGGAAGAGAAGGGGGTTGGGGCTGCTGTCTCAGTGGTGACAGAGGAAGAAAAATCTCTTTATAAGTGGACCTGCATAGTTCAAACCTGTGTTGTTCAAGATCAATACTTACAGTGGAACGATTAAATATAGTTGTATTTATAATTTCTAGAATTGCTATTTTTATGTTTCTCCTTTCATGCCTGTGATAAAAGACCTCTATGGAGGAAAAAGACTTGAAGGGTATGGCAGCTTTACATACCAAAATCAGCAGAAAACAGACTAATGTTCAAAGGCGGATGTGTATATAGTAGAGTTTTGTATAAAAATAAATACTTTCTTCATCATTTTATACCTGAGAAAAAGATTTTAGCTATCATTATCTATTTCTATGTAACAAACTAGCTCCAACTTTAGTGGCTTAAAATACTTTATGCTGTTCACGATTTTGTTGACCAAGGATTTGGGAAGGATTTAGCTGGGACATTTGTCTCTGACACACATGCTGTGAATTGGAGTAATTGAGGAGGGAGGATTCAGTTCCAAAATGGCTTAACTATGTACACATCTGGGGCCTTGGTCGGGACAACTGGAACACTAAGTGCCAAAGGGTTCCTTTAGCTCTTCGTGTGCCTTCAGGGCATCTCTACAAGGGCTCCCTAGCAGAGTAGTTTGACTTCTCAACTGGTGATGCAAAGCTTAGAAAACTAAAATCCTAAGTGATAGGAAGCAGAAACTGCCATTCTTCTTAAACGCTAGAGCTGGAATTGACACAGAATCATTTATGTCATATTTTATGATCTAAGGTGTCACAGGCCAGTGCATATTCATGAATTAAGGTAAATAGAAATCATCCCTCCAAGGACAGCTGTCAACAAATTTATGTCACCTTTACTCTACCATAGTTCATATTGTATCTCTCTCCTCTACCCTACCTCTTCATATTTATCTAATCTCATAAAATGTGTTTACACTGAATGCTTTCATATCCATCAGCAAATGTGCTATTTTATTTAAATGCATCAATCAATTGCACTATGGCCCTACAAATATCACAACATTAGAGGAAAAATGAGTATCATTCAAGGCTAGATATGATATTACTCTTTGAATATCTACTTTTGAATATCTATTTAACATTTTCATTGAGAGATACTCAAATGTGTTTTTTGTTTGTTTGTTTGTTTGAGACAGAGTCTCACTCTGTTGCCTGGGCTAGAGAACCATGGTATCAGCCTAGCTCACAGCAACCTCAAACTCCTGGGCTCAAGTGATTCTCCTGCCTCAGCCTCTTGAATAGCTGGGACTACAGGCATGTGCCACCATGCCCTGCTAATTTTTTCTATATACCTTTAGTTGTCCTACTCCCTAGTATTTTAGATGAGGGAAAAAGACAAACCTCCATTAAAAACATTCTAATTCCTCAAAAACCTTCAGAATTATTGTGGTACTATGTGGAGCTTGATTTGTCCTTTCCCACATCTATGCCAACCCTAGGAAAATATTTTAGAACTACCAATACGTCATCCATATACTTCATGCCCATATTTATACAGGACAATGTCCTGTAATCTGATAACTCAGAAAAATCTTGATGAATATTCTTGAGAAGTAAAATGAAAGATACTAACATTTATGAGGACATCTTTTTTAATAGGTACTTGATATATGATGACCCATAAAATTCTCTCACAGGAGTATCTCTAATTTAGATATTTATTATCCCTTTATTGAAGACAAACTAATTGAGACTGATTGAGAATAAGTAGCATTTCCAGTGGTCACACATTTACCATTAATTCTGAGACAGAACTTGAATTTAAGTTT
>NW_012147853.1:2464303-2465297 GCF_000956105.1 Propithecus coquereli
AAAAAACAAAGATTAGGCTCCTGTTTAACTTCATAGTCACTACCCTGGAGTTTTCCAGTATACTTTTCCAATTTTCACATTTACCAGCCACACCTATTGCTCTGCAACCTGATTGTTACTTGCTATAATAAGTTTTCTCTCTCTTTCTCTCAAAATCTCTCTCTCTCTCTCTCTCTCTCGTAGCCATTATATAAATTCATTAATGGTATATCCTGATACTTATCATTTAGATGTTGGTAATAACTAATAAAATTGAACACCTTTTCACATATTTGGTGGCCATTCAAATGTCTCTTTCTTTAAAGTTTTTTTTTTTTTAATTAGTCCCTGATTTTATTTTATTTTTCCTATTTGCTTTTTTGCATTTTTCTTACTGATTTGCAGGAGCCCATTATATATCCTGAGTAAAAGGATGATTATATGTGTGACAAATCTCTTCTTGTAGACTCTGGCTTGTCTTTTTATTCTTCTAATGGTGCATTTTTATGAATAGAAGTTGTTAATTTTAATATAATTCAATTAGTCATTATTTCCTTTTCTGCTTTCTGCATTTTGTTTAAGAAAGCCTTGTACCCTGGAAAGTTGTAAAGATATCTTCTTAGGTTATCTTCTGGATATTTTATTGTTCTGTCTTTCATATTCTGATCTTCACTTTACCTAGTGAATAGTGTGACATTAATGTCACCCCAACCTGGCCATTGAAGTCTGAAGGACCACAAAGGCAAATGAGGGAACATTGATGGTGATGAACACATTTTGTGTCTTCAGTGTGGAATTTATATAAGGGGGCATATGTTTTTCAATACTCAACCAACAATGCATTTAAAACAGGATCCTTGTATAGTTATACATTAATAAAGTTGATTGAAAATAGCAGATCACCTTGGTCTTGAGGTATTTTCCTATTTTTGTGACTTGGGTATACAAGTTCAAAATTATTTGGAAGTTTGAGTTGAGATCTGTTAGAACATGGAAATGAATGTCTTACAAGTTT
>NW_012147853.1:2466364-2467370 GCF_000956105.1 Propithecus coquereli
AACAGCTCATAGTACCAACTAGTAGTATTGGCTTGATTCATATTTTTAAAAGTATGGACTTATCAATCAGATGATAAAAAAAGAAAAGTTGATCAAAACTGTTGGATATCCCTATAAAGCCTTTGGGCAATTCGACTTATTCCTAAGTCTTATAAAGTCCTATTTGCCTGCAGATGAAATAACTTACCATTTAAATGACATACATTGTAGAAACAGTGGATCATCTTGTTCTTGAAGTCATTTCTCATGTGCATCTCAAGACTATTTTGTAATAATTTTTCTCCTTCTTGAGGCTTGAGTATTTCCTCTACTTATTTTGCTTTTAGAGTCTTATACCATTGCGCTGTGGCAGTATCGTAGCCATTGAGGTTTATCTAAGACACGATTATTGCTAATTAAAGTCTTAGAAAATTATAAAACTTTTAGGGTAATCATACCTCAAGCCACATTAATTAAAATGTGGAACATTAGTTGCTCTTTGGAGGAAAAGACTTTAAGTACCTTCAGGATATATGGCATACTGGAACCCAGACAGAACCCTGGAAAAGATGGAGTCCACTATACCAGAGTCCGGCTAGGGTGACTTCAGGCCAGCCCCAGAAAGACTATTTGATAAAGCATCAAGATCATTCTAAGAGCAATCAGTAGGACAAAATTAATGATTTTTAAATTACTTACTAAAGAAAATGGTCAATTTGTGCAATATTCCAACCATACCAAGCTGCATTTGAAGAATTAAGAATACGAAGGCACTCACTATGGCTATAACAGGCTTAAATAATTCCTTTTCAATACTCCATTGATTAAACGAATATTTACTAGTTATACATTACATGGCAGACATTGAGATACATGCTAGAGATTAAAAAGGAAAAACAGGCCAGGCACGGTGGCTCATGCCTATAATCCTAGCTCTCTGGGAGGCCGAGGCTGGCGGATTGTTTGAGCTCAGGAGTTCGAGACCAGCCTGACAAGAGCGAGACCCCCGTCTCTACTAAAAATAGAA
>NW_012147853.1:2468398-2468836 GCF_000956105.1 Propithecus coquereli
TTTTTTCACTTTCACTTTTTGAATTGAAATATAACCCACATGTAGAAAAAAAGTACAAATCATAAGTGGACAGATCAATGGGTTAATATATGATGACACTTGTCTAATCCACACCCAGTTCATGAAATAGATTATTAGAGCCCCCACAAAAGCCACTACATGCCCTGTTCGAATCACTGTCCCCTCACAACTATCCATAGTTAACTGCTCTCCTGATTTCTAAACCCAAAACTAGTTTTTCCCATTTTTTGAGTTTTTTATAAATGGAATTATACAATGTAATCTCTTGTGTATCTGGCTTCGTTGTCTCGCATTATGTTTGTGTTATTTATCCATGTTGCTGTATCTAGTTCTAGTTTGTTTATTTTCATTACAGTATAGCATTCCATTATATAGACACATCTATTTTTTTATTAAGATTGTTAAATTTTTTCATTG
>NW_012147853.1:2470641-2471790 GCF_000956105.1 Propithecus coquereli
AATTTCTCACATTTATTTATTCTTTATTTTATTTCAGAATATTAAGGGGGTACAAATGTTTTGGTTACATGGATTTCTTTTTTACTGCTTGAGTCAAAGTTATAAGTGTGCCCATTGCCCACATAGTGTGCATTGTACCCATTAGGTATGATTTCACCCATCTCTTCCCTCCTCCCCCCACCTTTATGATTTCTGTTGAGTTTTACTTTGACCTGTGCACATGAGTGCCCATAGGTTACTTCCAATTTAATAGTGAGTACATGCAGTGTTTGTTTTTCCATTCTTGTGATACTTCACTTAGGAGGATGGTCTCCAGTTCCATCCGGATGCTGCAAAAGGTATTAACTCATTTTTTATGGCTAAGTGTACTCTATGGTGCACATATACCACATTTTATTAATCCACTTACGTATTGATGGGCACTAGGGCTGATTCTACATCTTTGCAATTGTGAATTGTGCTGCAATAAGTGCACTCAAGTGCAAGGGTCTTTTTTGATAAAATCACTTTTTTTCTCTTTGGGTAAGTATCTAGTAGTGGGATTGCTGGATCAAATGTAGGTCTACTTTTAGCTCTTTGAGGTATCTCCATACTATTTTCCATAGAGGTTGCACTAGTTTGCAGTCCCACCAACAGTGTATACATGTCCCTTTCTCTCCACATCCATGTCAGCTTCTATTGTTTTGGGACTTTTTGATAAAAGCCATTCTCATTAGAGTTAGGTGATATCTCCTTTTGGTTTTGATTTGCATTTCTCTGATGATTAGTGACATTGACCATTTTTTCATATATTTATTGGCCATTAGTAAATCTAAGACATGAAACCATATGAATTCTAGAAGAAAATGTGGAAAAAACTCTTCTAGATATTAGCCTAGACAAAGAATTTATGAAGAAGACCCCAAGGGCAATCACGGCAATAACAAAAATAAATAAATTGGACTTCATTACTTAAAAAGCTTCCGCATGGCCAAGGAAAAAATCAACAGAGCAACAGAATGGGAGAAAATATTTACTCGCTATACATCTGATAAAGGGCTAATAATCACAATCTACAAAAAACTCAAGCAAATCAGCAAGAAAAACTTAAACAGGCCAGGCGCGGTGGCTCACGCCTGTAATCCTAGCTCTCTGGGAGGCCGAGGCGGG